>NW_022156762.1:600000-750237 GCF_004353045.1 Thyridium curvatum | reverse complement strand
GTGGGTTGGGGTTGGGGCTTTCCCTCTTACGAACCACGATCATCACATCTTGTCTTGAGAGAGTGTGGCAAGGTGTGTTTTTTTTTTACATGTCATGGAGTACACGAAGAAACTATGATGGAGTTATGGGGTTCTCATTGTAATCATGTATAGCATACATCTCATCCCTATCAAGGGAGGTGGTCCTTTGTTTTTGTCTGTTTTTCTCTCATTTGGGTGGGCAGTTCTTCTCAATTATTTCTGGAGGGAGTTGTCGACGGAGCGAAATCAGAAACAAGGCATTGCCATGATGAGTGTTGGAGCAAAGGCACTCTTTGATGGTTGGATCTACTAGGATCTAGCTATTCCCATCAATTGAATAAACATGTGCACACATCCCAATTCCACTGATGATGGTTCCAAACTTCCCGGCTACTAGCAAGCATCTTGAATACCGTGTGGAAGCAATTCCGCGCGGTTTGACTTGAAATTGCCATAGACAGCCGTCAATAGACGTCCGGAGCCGAACGCAACGGAAGAGCCGGCGGCATCAATCCCTCCTAGTGCCTGCCCCCTTAGCTGCCGACGGAAGCCGTTCCTTTCTCCTTGGTGTACCTATCTATCTCTCGTCTCGGGGGTGACGTTCACTAGTATCTATCAACCACACATACACACACACACATACACAGAGAGACGAACGCTTGCACCACGCCGCAGGAACCAAGGCAGGGAGCAAGCACACCTCCCTTCCGGGGCCTTGCATCGCCCGCCCGGTGAGGGGGAAGGGGGGGTGGAGGTTGGAGGCAGCACATCATCTAGCCCTATTCTTCAGCCCGTCCAGTCCGGACGGACAGGTTCTGGACGCAGATCTGCTTACTCTCTCTCTCCCTCTTCCCTCAATCCTCTAAACCCCGAGCGCGCAGTTGCCACCCCGGTAAGCGCTGACATCAACTTCGAGGTACTTGTAGATTCGAAGAAACCGGCCCCCCCCCCCCCCCTCCTTTCTCACCACCCAGCCATCGGAGGATGCTCCTGTCGGCAGGGGGGTGGAGGGGGCCGTGGAGGGAAGAGGGCCGGCCGGAAGACTTGTGCGCTGCCCCGCGAGCGAGTGAGCGAGAGGCGATTGTATCATCACTATCACATCCTTCGAATCTCAACTCACATACATACATACATCTCACAGGCTACAGCACACATACACACGCACCTTACACATATCTCTCAAGCCTGCATGCACCTCCCTCCCTCCCTCCCTCCCTCCCACCACCTCTCGGTAACCAAAAGCGTCCAAGTGTCGAATTTCCTTTTCCAATGCTTTCCTTCTTCTCCTCCCCAAGTTGCGAGCTTCTTTCTGCCCACGCACGCCAAAAGATAGAGTGTGGCTGGCCCCTTTGGGCGGCCCCGCAAAGGCAAAAGAAGCAAGGCTCAGGTACGGAATGTGGCAGGTCGGACAGGCAGATGTGCCTGCCACCGGGTGCGCACCGGCAGCAATGCAAGCCAGGACAGCGGCATGGAGAGAAGCATGGGGGAGGCATTGGTTGGGGGGAAGCGAAAGCTGCCCTCCCTCTTCCCCTTGTCACTTTGCTATCAATGGCTGCGGGGGAGGGGGGAGGGTTGCGAGGAGACACATTCTATACAAGTAACAACAGGTAGAGCAAGTCGACGAAGTGGGCGAGCTTGCGGGCTTATTGGCTGCACGGAGGGTTGCAGTGCAGTATCTCTTCGTCGGTGGAGTTCCCTCTCAACTCCCTCAACTGCCCTGTGGTGGTGTCTGTGTGTGTGCATTTGTGACAGCTTCCCTCGTCGACTGGGGGGGGGAGAGGATGGAATGCGATAGGACAGCCACGACAAGAGAAATGGAAATACATTGCTTTCTTCTTCTTCTCTCAGGAAGAAAGCGGGCGGATCGCGGACCAGCCGGATTGGCGTGCGGCCGCAAACGCACACACACACACACACCTGCGCGATGTTGCAGGAACGACTTGCAGGCTTCTAGAAGCTCTGCACCGGTTCAGGTCGGCCGAACGCTGCTACCCAAGGTACCTCCCAGTCCTACCTGCAGACGGGATACGCACCTGTGTGAGAGGAGGGGTAAGGTAGGTAGGTAATGTACACAGCTTGTACTTGGGAGCTTGTTTTCTTCCCACCCTTTCTTTTTTTTTTTTTTTTTTTGCGCCACAGCCAAGATCCCCCTACTGCAGTTGACGGGCGGCAGATGCAAGGATTTGCGGTGGGCTGGAGGGCCGCAACGGGAGGCATCCCGAGGTCTCCTGATGATGATGTAGACTGAGCGAGAGAATGTTAGTTGGAAATCTCGATGAGATAAGAGGAAGCCCGGGATGGTTAGATAAGGATAAGGATTGAAAAGGAGATAGAGATAAGCGCTGACATCGATGATTCATGATCATGATCAAGAGGATGTAACGAGCGACACAACACAACATTACATCCACAAGACAGGGCTTCGTGTTGGAGGCCGGTGTGTGGGAGGGGGTTTCGCCCGGTGAACGGATCGCCGGCCTGGAGCTTCGGAAGGCCTCCCGACTCTGGACTGGAGACCCATTGGTACCCCACGTGCTGATAAGCCCGGAATGAGCTTCAACATTATCTTATCGCTATCAGCACCAGGTCCCCACTCAAAAATTTCAGAAATCGTGTGGAAGCGGCGGTAGAGTGTATCTCCAAATCGACCGTAGAGAGAGAGAGAGAGAGAGAGAGATAGAGAGAGGCTTGTAGCAGCGACACACCCTCCATTGAAGAGCACAACACAGCCAGAATGGGCCGCTCAGTGAGGCAAAAGCGCAAGAACCGGTCGTCCCGGGCGACCGTGCAGACGCACAACAAGTCCAAGAAGAAGCTCAACCCTCTGGGCAACGACATCATCGCGAGGAACTGGTCCGTCTTCTTTCCCTCTTCTTCTTCTTCTTCCTCTTCTCACTACTTCTCTTCTCCCCCTCCCTCCCTCCCTCATCCTCGATTTGCGCCCTACACGGGAGCCAGTTCTGATTTTTTTCCCCCCCCCTCCCGCTAACCCCATACAACATACAAAAAACAGGAACAAGAACGAGACCCTCACCCAAAACTACCGCCGCCTGGGCCTCGCCACGCGCCTGCAAAAGGTCGCCGGCGGCAGCGACCCGATCCTCACGCGCGCCCCGGACGGCAGCGCCGTCGCCCACGCCGCGCGCCCGAAGCGGGACCCGCTCACCATCGACCCGACGACGTCGGGCAGCGTCGGCGGCGCGGTGCGCGAGGTGCGCGTCGAGCGCGACGCCCGGGGCCGCATCGTGCGCGTGCTCGACGGCCGGGCGCCGAACCCGCTCGCCGACCCGCTCAACGAGCTCGACTCGGACTCGGACTCGGACTCGGACTCGGACTCGGAGATGGAGGAAGGTGGTGGTGGTGGTGGTGGTGGTGCAGCAGGCAGAAGGCAGCGCCGCGCGGAGGAGCACGAGTGGGGCGGGCTGAGCGACCGCGAGGAGGGCGAGGGCGAGGGCGAGGACGAGCAGGAAGACGAGAGCGGCAGGCCCGAGGTCATACGGCAGCTGGAGAAGGAGGCCCGGAGGCCCGTGCTCCGGACGCCGCGGCACCAGAGCGGGAGGGAGGTCGAGTGGCTGCAGCGGCTGGTGGACCGGCACGGCGACGACGTGGCGGCCATGGCGCGGGACCGCAGGCTCAACCCCATGCAGCAGACGGCGGCCGACATCGCCAAGAGGATCAAGAAGTGGCGGAAGGACTAAGGGTGTGTGGGGTGTGGGGGGTGGTGAGACAAGCTTGTTTGTCATTTCCTCTTAGTTGAGCATATTCCCAGGCGTTTACGGTGTGTATATACATTTATATATTTGTCTTATTTCACAGGCACAAGAGCCGGTGAATTACGGTAAAAAGGCTAGGCACGGTAGCAGCCTTTTTTTCACGAACAGGTTGAGCGTCTAACCCATGTCAAAGGAGGAAGAGCATATAGGAAATTTGTTCATGAATATACATGGTATCTGATGACCTATCAACGCCGTGGAGGAAAAGCATGTGGCCCATAATCCCAATAGGCCCCCTTTCAAGTCTATCTTCCTGTAGCTTGGAAAAGGGACCGAGCACCCGTTTACCAAGGCTGTGTTTCTATAGTTGCAGTGTCCAAAGCAAATTTGCATCCATCCGTTCCGTCTTACACCCATCCACCTCCCAACTCCCCCCCAGCTACCACGTCACTCGTTCGTCCGTCCGTTTTAATGTTGCACAGTGCGGTCATAGTTGCCCGCCGGGAACTGCACGGGCTGGTCGTCGTCGTACTCGGACACGGCCGGCTTCGCGTACGGCCTGCCGGCGCCGGCGCCAGAGTAGCTCGAGGAGCCGGCGCCGTAGCCCTCGCCGGCGGCGGGGACGGCGTACTTGTTCCGGTCGTCGAAGGGGTTGTCGTCGTCGTTGCGGCGGCGGCTGCCCATCGACGAGTACGGGTCCTGGGTGGGCTCGCCGTAGCCGTAGCCCGTGTCGAAGGCGTGCGGGTCGTGCGGGTCGTGAGGCGCCGGCGCGTGGTGGCCGTCGTTGTCGTGGTCGTTCATGTTGACGGGGGCGTAGGCCTCCTCGTCGTGCGGCGCCATCGAGAAGGCGGCCTTGTCCGGGTCGATGTTCTGCGTCTTGTTGGCGCCGCCGCGGTCGTAGCCGGGCAGGTGGCCGTTGAACTGGTAGTACTTGAGGGTGTAGATGCTCAAGAAGGTCGTCACGCAGAAGAGCAGGCTGCCGGGGGACAATCGCCAACGGTTAGCCGAGCGGGCCCCAAGAGACGCACACTTTCAGCGGAGGCAAGGGGAGAGAGACATACAAGATCATGACGCCCAGGCCCACGATGGCCTTGCTGATGCTGCAGCGGTTGCCGCACGAGTCCTTGGTGTTGTAGGAGGCCTGTGTCGCAAAGGCCGAGAGCCACAGGAAGGTGAAGACGGCGTCGACGATGATCATGGCGTGCGGCTCGGCGAGCTTGCGTGTCCTCGGGAAGCGCGGGGCGCCGATGAGATAGATCCAGGCGGGTATGGAGAGGAAGCACTGGGAAGATGCACATGTCAGATCCCGGATTGCGGAGAGGAGCGGCAGCCTCTTGTGGCGGGGAACAGGTATTCATCGTAGAGCGACTTACCACCGCGAACGTCCAGCCATTGTTTCCGTCAATCTTTGCGCCATCTCCTCTGAAGACGGCGATCTCGAGACACCAGATCACGAAGCTCATGACAAACTGCAAGACATGGAGGATGAGCTTCGTCAAGGGGACGCGCTCGGGGTTGAACTCGATTTCGTCCCACATCTTGGGCACTGCTTTCTCTGCGCTCTGGCTGTTGTTTTGCTGTCGAGGACGATGGCGACAGTTGTGTTGACGATGATGGATTCGAGACCTTGAAGAAAATGGGGGTTGCTGGGCAGGCTGTGTGGATCACGACCTAGCCGCTTGCTCCGTACTGGACTACTGACGTCGTAGGGTAGCAACGTATCCGCGGCGAATGGGGGGTTCGGAGGTGCGTTGGAGCAGTTTGTTTTCGGTGGCAAGCGAGAAACTCCGCGGAGAGCAGACAGGTGAGTGAATGGTCGTGCCGGGAAGGAGACGTGTTTGTTTTCTGGCCGTCGAGGTTTTGAGAGATTGCGCAAGATGTCCGGGCTTGTGTGTTTATTGCTCTCTTGGACGTCTTGGCGGGTGCGAGCAGGGGTCAGCATGGCGACCCAGGCCCATCAACAGATACCTCGATGCTAACAATTACCTATACGCACCTATCATTGCTGAGCAACATAGCGGCTCACTCAACCACCTGAAACCTGCACTGCTGGTCCAGGATGAAGTACTTTCGTTACCAGCCTTGGCGCCGGGCCTCCCAAAGGTGAGCAAAGCCACGCCGGGCCTACGAAAGCTGTCGCCGCGCGTGGTAGTGAGCCGTCTCAGGGCTCATGCTAGTGGCCGCAGCCCTGCGCCACGCTGGAAGCGGTGGTTCCATGGCACCCAATCGCACCGTTGGCTTTGGCAGCGGCTGAACTCTAGTGGGAATGTCCGGGACCCTTAGCACCCTCGATAAGGCGGATTCGATTGCCGGACCACCACCGGATGGCAAACCACGACGGTGCTATTTTTGTTCTCCTCACCAACGGAAAGCTTCCAACGAACAGAAAGGGTATCATTGTATCGATCTACTTGTATTTACTTGAATACTTATTAAATTCAAATCCCGGCTTTGGCAATGCTACCTACCTATCTCACAACACATTCTTTGCTAATGTTCTCAGGCCCGCCACATGGTTTCGCAATTGCTGACGACCCAGATGCTGCGCAAGTCCTCCACGTTGTTGACTCTACAAGGACACATTCTGCATCGCCTCAACTGGGATCCCCCCCACAAGCGGAGAGTCCGGCCAGGGCATCCTTCGTCTCTTGTCATGACGTTTTAAGCCTCAATCCGGCGAAAACTCTCAAGCTCCGGGCTGCTACCCAGAGGCATTCCAGTCAAATCCCGACAGTGAAATAAGGTTGGACTAGGTCTCCCTCAAAGTTCATGGAATGGAGAGAGATACCCAACCGTGCGCTACGTTGTCTCGAAGGACCCCAAGGAGACAGCCAATGAATCTGGTTATTATTGAGATGTGACTGAGTTACCGGATTCGCTGAACCCAAGACAACGGGCTGGCTGGCTCGGGGCTCTGGGGAACAGTCCCAGGTAGGTTTGATATCATTGAAGACTTGGCATTCTTCCAACCGGCTGAACATGGCTGTTTCCTGAAGACGTCATCTTCAATCATTGTACTCTTGCTGCCACCTCCCAATATTGTCTTCTTCGAAAATAGTCTCCTCGCAGTCCACAGATTGAAAGGATGCTCGCTCAACTTGGTCTGGCATGCCCCGCGACCGGCAAATGTACGCCGATCGCCGATCCCGCACCTGATAAGCCAAATGTGTGGTGAATGACTCTTCTCATTGCGGGAATGTCCATGACTCTCAAGCACACGTCCACTCCTTTTGGCAAGGTGAAGCATACATTATCAAGCCAAGCCCTAGAATTCGACACCACGGAACGCACAACTACGACGCGTTCTTGAGTTGGCTGACGGGAATATTGCGATAGACGACTTGCATTGCATCGAGTCGGGCGGACGCCGATTCTGGAGACTGGATTCGGCCTAGGCTTAGCGCACTCGTCGGACAAGGGCTACCGAACATCGCCGGGCCCTCATTCCCTCATTTCTAAGACCTTTGGTACTTTGTTATCTCTCCGCATTCTCCGATCTTCCTAGATTTTTCTTTTCCTTCCAACGTCCCGGAAATCTGACTTCTCAACCATCCGCTCGACGCTCCGAAATTGAGGTGCGCTCGACTCTGCGAGCCCTATCGCAGACTGTGTAGCCGATAAGTGCTTTCGCCTTCTACTCCGGCGGAACCTTCCCTAAGGATTCAGGATGGAGCCGAGTGGTCGCGTGGGCGACGAGGAGCAGCCTCATATCACTGCCAACCTGCCCAATGGAGCCGTGCATGACGAGAGGACGCCGCTCTTAGACGGACAATCTAAAACGGCTCCGGTTGCCAACGGCGGCGACGGTCAAGACGAGGAGGAGACGTTGGTGGCCGAGGAACTTTCCACGACCCGGCTTACCATAATCCTTGGTACTGCCTACCTTGGCGTGTTCCTGGGCGCCGTTGACGCTAGCATCATCGCCACCCTCTCGGCCCCCATCGCAAGCGAGTTCCAGTCTCTGAGCCTCCTCTCCTGGCTCGCCACGGCCTACCTCATTGCCAATGCGGCGTGCCAGCCTATCTCCGGACGCCTGACCGACATCTTTGGGCGCGGCCCCGGCCTTGTGTTCAGCAATGTCTTCTTTGCTATCGGCAATCTTATCTGCGGTCTGGCGCAGAGCGACGGCGTCATGATCCTCGGCCGTGTCGTTGCTGGCATCGGCGGCGGCGGGCTGATGTCCATCTCGACCTTCTTGGCCTCGGACTTGGTTCCCTTGAGGAAGAGAGGAATCATCCAGGGCATCGGCAACATTGCCTATGGCTCCGGCTCCATGCTGGGCGGTGTCTTCGGAGGTCTCGTCAACGACCACTCTGCCCTGGGCTGGCGGCTTGCGTTCCTCGTCCAAGTACCTCCGGTTGTGATTTCGGCGATCCTGGTCTTCTTCCTGGTCAAGGTGCCTCCCAAGGTGTCAAACAAGTCGCTCATCTCGCGCATCGACTTTGGCGGAGTCTTCCTGATCGTCACCTTTCTCGTGCTGCTCCTGCTCGGGCTGAACGCCGGCGGCAATGTCGTCTCCTGGTCCCATCCGCTCGTCCTTACTAGCGTGCCGCTGTCGTTCGTCGTCCTTCTGGTCTTTGTCTGGTGGGAGTCTGGCAGCAAGCAGCCCGTCATTCCTGTCAGGCTTCTAGTCGAGCGCACGGTTCTCACCGCCTGCTTCACCAACCTCCTGGGTACTATGGCCTCCATGATGCTGCTCTTCTACATCCCGCTCTATCTGCAGGTCTTGGGCCATTCCGCCACCGCGGCCGGTCTGCGGGTCCTCGCTTCTTCGCTGGGCGTCTCCATCACTTCGGTTGGTAGCGGCATCCTGATGAAGCGCACCGGTCGATATCTCAGCCTCGGCATATTCGGCCTCCTCGTCTTCGCCTCCGGCGCCGCCGTCGCCGCCACCCTCGACGCCCACTCGCCCGACTGGAAGCCCTTCCTGACCTTCTTCCTCATCGGCGGCGGGTACGGCATGATGCTGACGGTCACGCTGCTCGCGTGCATCGCCGCCGTGGACCACAGCCAGCAGGCCGTCATCACCTCGGCCACGTACGCCTTCCGGTCTGTCGGCGCCACCGTCGGCATCACCTGCGCCGGCGCCGTCTACCAGAACCTGCTGCGCGACCGCCTCTGGGACCGGTTCGGCGACCTGCCGGGCGCCGAGGAGGTCATCAACCGCGTCCGGGACGACCTCGGCGAGCTCGGGCGGCTGCCGCCGGGGTGGTTCGACGGGGTCATCGCCAGCTTCATGGACGCGTTCCGCGGGGTGTGGTTCCTCGCGCTGGGCTGCGCCGTCGGGGCGACGATTTGCGTGTCGCTTATGAGGCAGCACACGCTGCACTCGACGCTGGAGAGGAGGTGAGAGGGAAGATGGATGGGGAGCGGGTGTTTACGATTATCCTCCTTGGAGGCAAGGCAAGTTACAAGGTGCTGTAAACGCTGATTCGAGCACTCGAGAACATTAGACCGAGGGCGCTGCGAATTGCCGTAAACAGCTATCGTCATCACGCACACTGAAGCTGTGCCTTTCACTGTACATTTTTAGATCTGTATATACTACGGAGTACCATAATGTATTTATGGTTATTGGTATTGCATTGAGGGCCGTTTTGGTAAACATACAATTCAAAAGTCATTTCTCGCCATGGTAGAACGAAAAGAGATCAACCAAAAGCAAGGAACATTCAGTAAAATGGAAAGCATGACTCTCCTCTTGTGCCGTTATTTCCTCTCAAAGTCGAAGCCCATCCCTGTGCCAGTCGATGCTTTATAATAGCGAAGGGCTGCTGTAAGTGGGTCCTTAGCCCAGGCCTTACAGCACGCCTGCCCGGCGCTTGTTGCTGTTGAGGGGCACATCCATTTCTGGAATTCAGTTGACATCAGTCTTCCATTAGACGCGACGCGCCACAACGACCGCTACCACCATCTTTACTTACTCGTGATAACGGCAGCACTGGAGGGCTCCTCCTGGCTTCATCGTCGATCCAGCTACCTTAGGTCTCAGGTTGATGCTCTCACGAAAATGCTCTGAAAGAGAATAGTCAGGTTAACTCCCGGTCAATGCAAATGCGCCCCGGTCCACGGCCATGGAGAAATTCCTGCGGGACTGGCGGCAGGATGCCTTGAACAAGGCGCAATACGAGTCGGCCATCTTCATCGGCGACAAACTGCTCGCTTTGACCGGTATGTCCCTGGATCTACATATGAAGCGGTGGTGACTCAAGGACCACATGATCTTCTACGAATGCATCGTAACTGACCCGATAAACCTTTCTTCAGGCGACGACAAAGATGCCTTCTGGCTCGCACAGGTCCACTTCGCGACGGGCAACTATACTCGTGCCCAGTCGCTGCTGTCCAAGTCTGATCTGATTGCCCGCAACCCTTCCTGTCGCTACCTGAGTGCCCATTGCCTCGTGAAGCAATCGCGTTTCGACGAAGCCCTCGCTGTGCTCGGCGAGCGAAACCCCATACACCTAATACCGACGGCAGCGAACAAGCGCAAGACACAGAACAACACCACATCATCCTCCTCCTCCGGCCGAGCTGCGCCGGCCGAACGCAGCAAGAATGGCGCTGCGAAATCTGCAGCAGAGAGGGTAGGCACTCCGGTGCAGGACGAGACGGCGGCAGAGGAGGCCGCGAACCGACGCTACGAGGCAGGCATGTGCTATCTGCGAGGCATATGTTACGCCAAGCAGAATGCCTTTGACCGGGCAAAGGACTGTTACAAGGATGCTGTGCGCATCGACGTGCAGTGCTTCGAGGCGTTTCACCAGCTCACCAAGAATTCGTTGATGGCGCCGGACGAGGAGTGGGACTTCTTGCAGTCCCTGAACTTTGAGTCGATATCCATCGAAGGCGACGCCGACGTGTCCTCCGAGGCAGCGGACTTCACAAAGATGCTCTATAGCACTCGACTATCCAAATACCGCAACCCCGAGGCATTCACCACGGCCTCGGAATGCCTGGCCTCGCACTACAACCTGGCCACGAATCCAGACCTTCTTCTGGCCCGTGCAGACTTGTTATACACGCAGTGTAGATACAAGGATGCGCTCGCCATCACGAGTTCTATTCTCGACGACGATAAGTACAACTTTAGCATATACCCTCTACACCTGGCTTGTCTGTACGAATTGAGGCGAAAGAACGTTCTGTTCCTTATCGCTCACGACTTGGCGGACAACCATCCAGAAGAGCCATGCACGTGGCTGGCCGTGGGCATCTACTACTTTTCCATCGACAAGGTCGCAGAGGCGCGGCGCTACTTTAGCAAGGCCAGTATGATGGACGCTCACTTTGGACCTGCGTGGATAGGGTTCGCGCATACCTTTGCCGCAGAGGGCGAGCATGACCAGGCCATCTCGGCCTACTCGACGGCAGCCCGGCTCTTCATGGGCACGCACTTGCCGCAAGTCTTTCTGGGGATGCAGAACCACGCGATGAACAACATGACGGTGGCCGAAGAGTTCCTCAAGACGGCGTACGGGTTATGCAAGGAAGACCCGCTGCTGCTCAACGAGATGGGGGTCGTGTGCTACCACCAGGACCGGCCGAAGGAGGCGGCGCTCATGTTCCGCAAGGCGCTCGAGGTGGCGGACGACATCGACAGCGACCCGACGGCCTGGCTGGCGCCGCGGACGAACCTGGCGCACGCGTACCGCCGCATGCGCTTCTTCAAGGAGGCGCTGAAGCAGTTCGACGAGGTGCTGCGGCAGGGCGGGAAGGACGCGGCCGTCTTCTGCGCCAAGGGGCTCATCCACCTCGACCAGGGGGAGCCGGACGAGGCGGTCCGGGTGCTGCACGAGGCGCTCGCCATCAGCCCGCAGGATCCCATAGCGACGGAGCTGCTGAACAAGGCGCTCGAGGAGACGGCCGACGCGGACCTCGGGGTCGGGCAGCCCGGCGCCGCGGGGGAGGAGCCTGGCGCCGTCGAGGCGGAGATGGTGGGCTTTGAGAGGGAGCTGCTGCAGAAGCGGCAGGTCGCGCGGGCGAGGATCGCAGGCGGCGGCGGCGGCGGCGCTGGAGGGAGGCACGCTGCCAGCAACGGGGCGGCGGCGAAGGGGAAAGGCAAGGAGCGGATGATGGTTGGTGGTGGTGGTGGTGGTGGTGGTGGTGGCAGGCGACGGGCGGTGCTTGACGATGACGACAGGGGGAACAGCAGCATGATGGAAATGAGTTAGATCCAAGTTGCTTCGGGTACTGGTGCTGCTTTAGTTGGTACTCTAATGATATGCCACATGATTCTTGGACGTAAATGATTCCTTCTCCCTGGAAGCTCAGATCTACAGCTGTGTCAGGGTGACTTCAGCCCCGAAAAGTGAAACTATCTGAGGATCAGCCTCACCAGATAACTTATGATATGACGTAGATTCATCCAGCTGTACAAGTTGGCCTCATACTCCCAATTTTTGATCTTGACTCATCTTGAATGAGGCCGAGTGACTGTTTTCCGAGCAATGGGATGCGCCTGCCTGTGCTTGGGCTGTGCCTGCCTATTGTTCGTGTTAGTGAAGTCGCAATCGAGGCCCGGAAGGCACGTGCGTCCAGTGTGTGCCCCACCTCACCAGGCACAAAAGTGACAGGGCGGTGCCCGGCGGCAGAAAGCAGATTTGCAGGCTCGCATGGGCCACCCGAGCCCGGTATAAATATCCCGCCTGGCCCCCGAGCTTTTGGGATTTTTCTTCCCCTTTTGGTTCTCCATCCTAGTGCACGGGCGTGACGCAAAGCAGTGAGGATTATTCCGAGCTTGCGTTTTTGCTAGTTGAAAACTATACTATGACCACTCCTGTCGGGCTTCGGCCTGGCAGGGAATTTTTGGCACCTTTTTTTCCCCATTTATCGGAAGCACTTTTTCGATGGAGAGAACTTTTTTTTTCTTTCATTGCCAACGCTCCCTGGCTTGGAGTGTGGTGAAGAAGGAGAAGGAGGAGGAAAAGCAACAATACCGTCTTGGGGAAAGCGATGCCTACATCTATAAATCGTCGAGGGGGTTTTTGAGCAGATCGCTGGCATGGCGGCTGGGGAAACTCGAAGAAGCTGTATAGGTACACTGTTTTGTGTGGCGTGTGAGGTGCTGGCGATGTTCGGATATTTGGTCTTCTGGTGGGCGCGTTCTGCTTCCATCACGGCGCAGCTAGCTCATTTATCTGCTTCTCAAAGAAAGTACCAATCATGTCGATATTACGATGCAGAGAACGGGAGGCTTTCAAGACCAAGTTCGAGCTACCCTGCATTATGTCCAGTTTTGCTATTTTGAGCTTGCGGGTAGGGTTTTTAAGCCTCACCAGTATCTGGCAGGGACTCGCGTGCACCATTATCCGAGGCAAGGAGCAAATAATCTTCGAACGGCTGCTGCTGCAGTAGTAGTAGCCGTTGACAGTTCATGCCTGTCAATGTCGATCCGCAGCTCTATGCGATGTACAAGCCGTTCGTAGCCTTCGTGATACCACGCCCCGGTACTCAGCTGTACAAGTAGTTATGTTTTGATCTAGACACACACTCAAGTCAAAGCTCGGCTGTGGCACCGGTTGCCTGGCACGCCTGGCACTCTGGCCCGCCCAGTCGAGGTTGGATCAAGATCAGTGGGGTGGCGCCTGGGGCACTGTCCCTTCGGCAGAGTCGCGTACTGTGCAAACTGGGCTGTACCTAACTAAGATCTTGGCCCAGTGTGGACTTGGGATAGCAGAACCGGCACTGGGATGCTTCAAAGGTCAATCACCGTGTCTAATTATTATCTCATCATCTCATCGCCAGACCAGGATTATTTCTGTGACCCTACCCGCCTCATGGCTCAAGGCTCAGGATGGCTCGAGCTTGAGCGGCCGTAAGCAGAAGAAGAAGCTGGCAAGAGAGCTCCGATTGGCAGAACACGAAATGGGAACGCTAAAGCTGAAGCACCCGTGAAGATGAAGAGCTGGAGGAGGGCGTGTGGGGGGGGATACTTTACACAGTGCACAAACAAAACGCCGTGCTGGGAAGAATCCATTGGATTGGATCCGATCGAAGGGAGTGCTGATGTGCGGTGCTGCGCTGCTCTGCGCGGCGCTGCGTTGTGTGACTGGTGTCTGTTAGGCGGAAAGGCGGGTGGTGGTGGTGCGTGCCCGCAGCCCACTGCCTTCAGGGAGGGCTGTCATCCACCTCCCATCCATGGATCAGACTGACCCGCTGGCTGGCTGGGGGCTTGGCTCCAGTCACTCGCTTGTTCGCTGACTTTGCCCGCCGCCCGCCGCCCGCTTTGTCTGCTCTGCTCTGCTCTGCTGTGTGTCCTCCGTGGCTCCCCATTCTTTGTCACTTGATCATCATCGAGCCTTGACCCAGCACTCCATTTCATTTCCTCCCCCATTCAAACCCAAACCACGGTTCGACCCCGAACTCACCCACCACCGGCCAGCACGCCAACCGCTCTCGCGACACTCGACACATATCGCCGTTGTCGCCGCCGCATTCGCTCGCTATTCTATTTCACCGTATCACGATTTTCAACCGCTGCAGGCGTTGGGGACGAGTGCATGTTGCGGGAAACGGGGCCTGCACAGCGATAGCCGTCGGCGGTTTCGCGCGACTCTCGCCACCACAAACCGCTCACTCGAGCCTCACTTCGCCGACTCTCCGCCATCAGCTGCATCGCCGAATCTCACTGAAGCGATACAGTCGCCCATCGCGCTCCCCATCACCGACTTTTCCCTCGCCTCCCTTGCCCGACCGGCCCGTGGTCGCAGCTCGAGAAAATTGCTCCATTCTCATCCCTCGGCTCGTCCGCCTCCACAAAGTCGACCATGTCCTTCCACCCCCAGACACCACAGAGTCCCTCGCAATTGTCTCCCAGTACCATGGAGCCTCTCTCAAGCATGAACAGCTCAATGACCTCAATCACCACAGCCTTGCCGACGCCCGCACACAGCGTCAACGGTAGCTCCCTCCCTGCCGAGACCCCTCACGACGTCACCATGGGCGACGACTCGCCTCAAAAACGCAAGCGCGCGCTTGACGATCTCGGAGATCGAGAGCAGAAGAAAGTCCACATCGAGGATCGCAGACTTGGTATCAAAGACCTCCACCAGGATGTCGGTGAGAAATACCTGCTTTGCCAAACTCGTAAGACTCCCTTCTCTCCATGGCACACCCGCACCCGCTTGAGGACGACAATGGACAATGCTTTTTAGCAAGCTCTTTCCGCCATGTGACCCATGTGACCCCCTTATTCCCGTGGAATCAATATCTTTTCTCTAGATCTGTTTGAGATTAACCTTGTCTTCCGCTAGCGCTCACGCCGACCTTTCCCAACGTCTCTGACGACCTCTACGAGGTCTTCAACCTGACGGGTATTGCCGCTGAAGTAGCCCGCACGCTTCCCAACGGCGAGAAGAACGCCATCCGGAAGACGTATAAGGGGCATATCAAGAAGCTCGGTGTCAACGGCCACTTCGATTCCGTCAGGAGAGAGCTGAACGACGAGAATGGCTTCATGGCTCTGATTCACTGGCCCGAGCAAGAATGGAACATGCGCCACGTCAAGGGCAGAGAGATCGAGCTAGGCCTGTCGGCGGAGACACAGGCCAGCCTGCGGAAGGCCATGACGATGGCCAAGGGTCCGATCAGGAAGGACGTCTGGGACAGTTCAGTGCTGGGCGACCTGTCGTCGGAAAAGCTCGCCGCCGCAAGCAAGCAGTCGTCTTCTGCGAGACCAACGGCGCCCAACACTCCTGCTCACTTCTCCGGCGCTGGAGTACCGCGGCCCAAAGGTCAACTGCCCTTGGGCCAGGATGGCAGACCTCGTCGGAGTATCAAGAAGCGGAGCTATGGAGACAGCAGTTTCGAGGGATACGGAGAGGGCTTCCCTGACGATGACGGAGGTGCAAACAGTGGCTACTCTACTGGCGAAGGCGAGGGCGCCGGCCAGAAGAGGAGGAAGAAGGTGCTTACTGGCCTGTCTGATGTTGCTCGAGTCTTTACTGACACGCCGCAGAACACTGGACCTGCCCAGTTCTCTACTCCGCCAGTACGGCAGCAGAGCTATGGCCCAGGGATGGTCGGGGCTTAGGAAGACGCCGAGTTTTCAGACGAATCTCGTGCCCGTGCCCGGGGGGGTCGGGGCGGTTGGTGAACCGAGACTGGGTTCGCCACCAGAAGCAGACACCGGATAGCTCCGTTCGATACTCTCTATACATAGGCAGGGGGTGATACCCGAGGAACCTTGTCGTCGTCGATTCGAGCAATCAACAGCGGCAGCTTCTCACAGCCACAGCAGCCGAGAGGACACACGAGTATCGACGAGCCCGATCACGCAACCTTTTGAGGCGAAAGCCTCGTTGTTGGATGTTGCGTCAGTGGTGGTTCTGCAGGGCCAGCACAACATCCCTGTTTGTGTTGGCAAGATATATACATCTTCCGACCAAAATTTTTGACAAACATTAGCATGGCGTTTCAGGCGGTCTTTTTTTTAAATTATTTATTTTTTCTGCCTTTGATGATACAGGTCGTATTACTCGGAAGAGCATGAGGGGAGAGGGTATTCACATTGACACTCTTCAAAAAGTAAGATACAGAGAGAGATGCAACTGCTTTTTTTTTCTTTTTCCCCTTTTCAAATACCCGCACAGAGTTGGACCGTGGGTGAATCTGCGTATTGGTCTGTGTTTTGGCCATTTTGGCTCTCTCGTTGGCCCCCTTTTTGATGGGCTTGATGCCTCTGTTAAGTTCAAGTAGGCTCGCATGCAGAACAATCAGAATAAAAAACAAATGCATTGAATCAGTTGCCCTGGCCTGGCCTCTGCTCTGACATGTTGGCCACCACGATGATGACAAGTTTATGTAATTACTTGTTCATGAAAGAACGAAGGAAGAAAAAGAAAAGGGGGGTATTTTGTTACATCTCGTCCATCCTTTTGCTTGCCACCATGCATGCATGCATTCATTCCCCCACCCCTCCCCTTTTTACGAACTTAATCCAGCTCGAGTATGGCCCTCCGGCTCGCATCCTCGTGCACCCAGCTGACGATCCGGCTGCCCACGTCCCCGACCAGCCTGTCGTACTGCGGGCCGGGGAAGAACAGGCCGCAGTGGGCGCCGACCTCGTCCGTGTCGGCCATGTAGATGGGGACCCAGGTCTCGTCGGCGGCGCCGTTGCGCTTGCCGGGCAGGGTGCAGAACTTGCGCTCCTTGGGGGGCTTCTTCTTCTTCTCCTTCTCGGCCTCGGCCTTGGGCTTGCCGCCTGCAGGTGGTGGTGTAGCCGTAGCCGCGTGGCTCTCGCCCTCGGGCGGCTGGTCGACCGCTGCCGTCGACGACGACCCCGTCGCCGAAGACGGCGTGGCAGTATTATCCTCCTCCTCCTCCTCCTCCTCCTCCTCCTCCTCCTCCGCCGCCGCCGCTGAAACCTGATGCTGCTGCCGCCGCGCCGCCTTCTGCCTCCTCTCCTTGTCCTTGTCCTTGTCCTTGTCCTTGTCCTTGTCCTTGTCCTCCTTGTCGCGCCTCTTCTGCTCCTCCCTCAGGCGCTTCTCCGCCTCCTTGTGCGCCCGCCTCTCCCGCTTCTCGACCAGCTTCGCGCGCTCCCGGAGGGCCCTGTCGCGGTCCTTGACGGCCTTGTCGTACGCCTTTTGCACCCGCCTGCTCTCCTTCTCGGCCTGCTTGCGGGCGTCCTTGTCGGCGATGCCGGCCAGGTCCGGCAGCTGCGGCGGGGGCGGCGCGTCCGGGATGGGGGGAAGCAGTACGGACGTGGATGGCGATGATGACGATGGCGGCGGTGCCAGTCTGAGTGTGGTGCTGGTGGTGGGTTCCTCCGGGTCGGCTGGTGTGGCATCTTGTTGTTGCTTGGGGTCTGCGGGCGACTCTTCTTCTCCTCCGGTGACTTCCGCCGCAGCAGGGGTAGCGCTGGCATTGCCCTCCGCGCCGCCCGAGCGGAGGGGGTCGGTCTGGGAATACGGGGGCGGGTGGCCGTCGGCGGCCGGCGAGATGGTCTCCAGCACCTGGACCCGCGCGCCGTCGCTGTGGTCCTCGACAGAGATCCTCGGCGTGGACGACGACCGCGAGGCCGACCCGCCGCCGCCGCCGCCGCCGCCGCCGCCGCCGTCCACCGAGCTGCGCGCCGAGGCAGACGGCGAGCCTGCTGCTCCTCCTCCTCCTCCTCCTCCGACCGAGGCCCGTTCAGCCGGCTTCAGATGCGTGCCCGCCCGGGGCCTGCTGCCGGCGCCGCTGGGGGACGGGCTCCGGCTCCGGCTCTTGTCCTTGCCCTTGTCCTTGTCGTCCTTCTTGATCCGCCCCGTCGAGAGCGTGTAGTAGTTGACGAAGCGCACGCGGGCAACATCCGCCCTCCTGCCGCTGCTACCCGCCGCCGCCGCGGTAGCAAAGTCGTCCACGTCCTCGAGGCGGCGGAGGCGGGTGTAGCGCTGGTTCATGCCGACGTAGTCGGCCAGGCAGGCGCCGAACTCGAGGTGGTTGACGATGTGCTGGCGGGCGGCGCTGACGATGCCCTCGGGCTGGTGCTTCTTGGCGAAGTGGACCATGTTGCTGAACCAGCCGCGGTCCTGCAGCAGGCGGTCGTTGAAGAAGGCCGGGTTGAAGTAGGGGTCCGACGAGCTCTGCGCCTGCGCCTGCGACGATGACGACGACGACGTCGCGGTGTTGTTGTTGGTGGTGGTGGGGGACAGCACGCTGGAGCTTGCCGGGGACTGGACGCCCGAGAGAGAGGTCATCTCGTTGTAGAGCGACGGGTCTGGCGAGATCGAGCCGGACACGTTCTGGTTCAGGGTCAGGCCGTCCATGCCCTGGGAGGCGGCGCCCGCCACATCTGGCTTTGGCTCTGGGGCCTTGCGGAACAGGCTCGCGATGCCGGAGACGATGATGCCCGGGTGAAGGCCCAGGAAGGGCGAGTCGAGCGATATCGTGCCTAGGATGCGGTGCTGAAAGGGGTAGTCCACTTGCGGATCTTCTTGAGGCTGACCTTGTATATCAGTAATCATGCGTGATGGTGTCTTGAGAGAGAGAGAGGAGTTTTTGCAACGAACCATCAACACCACTTCGGCAGCGAGCAGGCCGCCCATCGAGTGGCCGACGAGGACGACGTCCGTGTCGCCGTGCTCGTGGGGCGCGAGCCAGTCGCCAAAGTTGTCGCGGGCGACCTCGATGGCCTTGTACGTCTTGTAGCGCGGGTAGATCTTGGAGTGGACGACGTGGGTCTCGGCCAGCGCGGCCCGGAGGAAGCCGTGCACGTGGGCCGGGAACGAGCGGAAGGAGCTGTCGTTGCCCATGAAGCCGTGGACGTAGACGACCAGGAGCGTGCGCCTCGCGCCGGCGCCGGCGCCGGCCTCGTCCAGGGAGGGGACCAGGGACTGCGTCGACGAGGTGCGGGGGTCGTCGCGGGAGCGCCAGAGCGCGTGCGCCGGCGCGTCGTCTTCCATGTAGGCCGTCGGGGTGAGGACCTGCAGCGACGAGCGGCTCGACGATGGCGAGAGCCTCCCCATGGTGATGTCTCCGAAGGGGTTTGTCCACAGGGAGTTATCAATGATCAAATGTTCTGGGGGTCTATTGATATCACAGTTTGGTCTGTGTGTGGAGGAAGAGAGAGGGGCTTCAAGATTGCGATGCGGTCATGGCACTGTGAGTGCTGAGATCAAAGGCATTCATGAAATGCGAGTTTTGAATTTGATGATCGGAATCCCATCTGTTTGCATATTGTGACAAGAAGCTTCCCATGGCAAGCCCCTGATGGCAAGATTATTGAGGTTCTAGCATGTAGTTGCGTTCATTCTGTTGAGCTCCCCCGCAATCAGGGGCGCTAATACAATAGGTGTGGACGTCAAAAGAGCCTACCTATTACAGCGTGGCCAACAGTACACGCCTGCGCCAGGACAGTGACGTGGCCGTGTATCGCTGCCAGGTTGCTGTTGTCATTGCCTCATTATTGTTTCCTATGAGATAATCATGAAACGGGATTCCCAGATTCTGCTGGACAGGACCGAGTTGATGAGATGACGGGCGAACAAGTGCGTGAATGAACAACCGCAAAAAAGAGAGAAAAAACTTGGAAACAACCTTGCTCGTCAGGTTTCTGACGGGGAACCAATCATCCGGATGACCACATGATTTGTTCTGAACAAAGAGGTTGAGATGTCATTCCCAGGATGTTACCGCAACCCAGCATCGGTACTGGGGAATTCTAAGCAGACAAGTTCTCTATCATTGTAACAGAATTGGGCAAGGTAAAGCATCGGGAACTAAGGCATGTACCGAGACGACAAAGTTTACCCAGCGAGCCGACCAGGTATCTATCGTCATCCCGTCTTGTCGATGTCGCTTCCGGTGGCGTGGCGTCCACCCCAAATGGCCCCGGGGACCCTTGAGTGATTGTCCTGAGCCAGGCATGCAAGGGGTGGTGCACCAGCAGAGGAAACACACGCTCGACACGCTCTAGACCATGCACTCGTGGTGGAGCGAAGCAACGGTTACCTTGTCGGCTGCAGAACAGCAAGCAAGCCGGACCCTGCCACGATGGACTGGTCCGAAGTGAGGACGACATTAAAGGACCTGCGGGCATCCGCTCCCGCACCCGTACGTCGACTGTTGCCCGCCGCACCAGGCCAACTGCACTGCTCCCGTGCTGTAGGTAGCACACGTTGAAATGCGAGGCTTCGATAATTGTGCCTCTGCATGCAAACGACGATGGAATGGCTGGACCTTGTGGCCGACCACTGCCTGCAGGTCATTCCACACAGAGTCGTGAAGCATGCGGCCGGTTTTGCTTTGTTATTTTAGGGTGCGATTCTCGCGTGGCCCGTGTTGGGGGGGGGAGGGGGGCGCTATTAATTTTGGGGCGCGGCTTGGCATTTTGGCACAATCTGTGCCTGAATACGAACTCGGGGTGTTTTCTCTCTTCTGTCTTCTGTGCTTTCGGGAGCTAGACCGAAGCCAGAGTGCACATGCTGCTGGACTTGGCCAGGTCTAGTCCACCAAGCCAAAAGAGCCACAAACGGGAAAAGTAGAGCCATGGGGGCCATCAATGATGGAGTTTACGTACCTAACCTAACTACAGATGGTGATGGTGATGGTGCTGTGCTGGTGGAGTTGAACGCTTTGGACACCTCTTGTGCGTTAGGCGATGACACGCTGTTTTAGCTCGCTGAAGAACAGCAAAGTTCCAGGGTTCGGAGCGCACAGAGCACCCCCAAACGGCGCTATTCACCCGCTATCTACGCCATCTCGGCGGGAAGGGAACTTGCAAAAATCAATGGTCTGTTCACCTGCATTTTCACAACGCTTCCGCTCGTCTTCAAGCTCCACTCACTGTACAAGAAGCCAAGAGGCCAGAAAGAGCCCCCATCCAAGGTCCGGTGCGTCTGTCCAATCACCAGCGGCCGGCTGCAGGGACCCCGGCCAAGCAGCCAGGAACCGGCGGTGGTGATTGGGCAATGGTCGATACGGGTGCCCGTTCTTAGCACCATCGCCGCCAGCCGACTCCACAAGCGAGATTGGGCCGTGGGACGGCCTGGACGGCCTTGTCAGAAAACGGAGTGGAATGGCGAGTCCTGGCCCTGCACTGGCAGGCATTTTGGTCTGATCTTTTTGCTCTGCGCTTCCCAACCAAACCCCAAATGGAAAAGGGCCCCCAGGCAAACACTCCCCCCCCCAAAAGTGTCCCCCTCGTCCAACACCACACACACCCATGACGACCAAGTCTGTCCACCCATCGCCTCCAACGCTGCACACTCGCAATTTTAATTCTTTGTCGAGACCCTGTCTGTCTGTTTGCTTGTGGCCGCCGTTTTGTTTCGTTTAATATTGGCACCCCGAACCCCGTCCGACTGACGCAGGAAGCTCCCCTTCCTCCTCTCCTCTCCTTTCCCTCCTCCACCTGCTGACAACCGCACGGCACGTCGATGCACACGGCTTCCCTTGTTCGTCCCCTTTCCACGACGACGAGTTGGTGAAGGAGAAGTGAGGGCCAGACAGAGACAGACCGACGTCAAGAGCAGACAAAGAGAAAGAGGAAGCTAGCGGGACCGAGAAAAACCTCAAAAGGAGGAGATACTTCGCACGCGGAAAGCCACCCCTAAAGGCTCAACTCGACTTTCACGATCGCCATTCACTCATTTTCGTATCGGCAACACCTCGTGGACGAGAACCATGCAATGACGACCCGGCCGACGAGCATGGACTGCGCCGACCGATTAAACACATAGCAGCAGTTGCCTGCCATACGAGCGCACAGCCCACAGAGAAGCCTGCTAGCCAGTCTCTGCTCCTAGTCTTCTTCGTTCTCGTCGAATACGGATCGCCGCCGCCGCAGATGCGCAGCCTCCGACGATAGTCCTTGCCCCCTCCCCCCAAAAAACACAGCACCCATTCCCACGTTCGTTTCGCAACTCCGCCACGCGCGATGACTAACCACGCTCGCGGGTCTTCACTCCTTCAGACCCGCAGATCTCACATCCACCGTCATTTACATGACCTACGACGCAGCCTGCATCACGTACACCACCCTCGTGATGTCCGCGAGCCCGCCACTCCTTCTACTACCACCCACGAGCAGATAGAAATCCGCGAGTACCCCGACCTGGCTCACCCGGACCACCCCGTCGTCACCCAGGTCGTTCAGACCGTATCGGTCGTCCAGTACGTCGATGGCAATGGCGCCACCATCGATGTCAGCACCGTCTACTCCCCGCCCAAGACCCAGGTCGTGGATCAGTTGACCGGCGTCACCATCGAGAAGCCTTCGGACAGCGCCCTCCCCACTACTCCTGTCCCTGTGCCTTCTTCTCCCCCACACGATGGCACCGCCGCCTCGACAAGCTCCAGCCCTTCCAGTCAAGAGGCTACGCCTCCTCTGACGTCCTCTCATTCGTCTTCTTCGGCCTTGCCTTCGTTGTCTGCTGCTACCAATTCCAGCACCAGTATGTTACACAGATTATCTTGAGCCGCACTCACGGCATGGATGCTAATCATGAAACCAGGCTCTTTTATACCACACTTTAACAACAGCACGTCAGTGTCACATTCACTCTTTGCCAACTCGACTCGGACGACGTCTTCCTCGTCCACTCCTTTCTTTCACTCGTTCACTTCTAGCTCTTCCAGGAGCAGCTCTACGGCGGACGATGGTTCGTTCACCATTTTCGGCGGCGGTCCTACCTTGACAGCGGAGCCGACCCTACCTGCCACTGCTTCTTCTACGGCAGGCTCGGGCTCGGGCTCTACCCAAGCCACGCCAACCAGCACGGTTGTCGGCGGAGTAGTAGGAGGCGTTGCCGGCCTGGCCCTTCTTGTCCTCGGGGCTCTTTTATTGATGCGGTGGAAGAGGAGGCAGAACGGTGTTCGCCTGTTGGGTGACGGGGACGCTCCTGCCTCGAGGAGTCTTGGTGGGCCTGGAGGGCCGTTTGGCACGTTTGCAGAAGCGAGTGGTGGCGGAGGAGGAGGAGGAGGAGGAGGAGGTGGAGGTGGGAGCGGCAGCGGCAGCGGCAGCGGCAGCGTTCCAATGGCTGAGCGGGGTCTCCCGTTCGCCATCCCGGCGACTCTTGCTGCTCTCTCGGGCTACAAGCGGAGCTCACAGGCGACCTCGGCCGGCGGAACGGATTCGAGTGAGAGAGGCTTCGCGCGGATATCTGGCAGAAAACTACCCTCGGTCCTCCAGCACGGAGGCGACGGCTTCAGCGACCCGCATGAGAGCGTGCTCAGCGGGCAGTCTTTCTACCGCGACTCTCACGGATTCTGGGGCGGCGACGGCAGTCCTCGTTTCGCGCTTGGTTCTCCCATGCGCCCGGAGAGCGGTATCCCTGTCATGCAGCCGGGCCCGATCAGGACGCCGGTCACGGAGCAAGGACCGATCTTTGAACATTCTCCGACCCAGAACTCCCCCGGCCGGAACTCCCCGGGCCTGAGAGGCCCGGCCTCGCTCGACCCACTCGGACGAACACATATATCGCAGGACGGATCGCGAGGCTCAGGCTCGAGATTCACCGAGAACATATGACGACCACCCGACACGCCCTAATGCCTGCAACTACCTGTCCTCCTATTTTTCTGCCCGCTATCTCTGAAAAGCTCCTGTATATGGTTGTCTCATTTTCACACACACACACAAAACCGTATCATAATGTCTGTTGGAATCATGGAAGAGCCCCAATCCGGGTCCGAAAGGATCTGACGTTGGACTTTTCTTCACACAAAGCATTTGGCCTGGCGTTTCATTCCGTTTGGATAGCACCCATTTTCTGGCACGATTCTCCTTGCGCGCGCGAAGGAAAAGAAGATGAGAGGAGATGAGCAAGATGGAAGAGACGGCACCGTCTGGCCCTGGACTGGCCCTCTTGACAGCTTGGCTCACAGAGTGCCTCCTTGTCACACTGGTAGCTCTCCGTCTTACCAGTTGTTGTTCTGCTTGTACATATAATTCGAGATCTTCTTTTTCTCGTCGTGTTATAGACCCTTTGAATCTAGACACGTAATTTTTTTTGGCGAAGTTTCTTTTCCCCTGATGGCTGAGGAGGAGGACTCTTGATCTGTTTCGTTGCATTGACTGCTGAGCTCATTTGATCATCGGCTCGTATGTTCAAATTCTTGTCAGATCACGGCATGATCTCCCGGGTTTCTGGCTCATCCAACACCTACTCTCGCCACGGCCGGCCTGGAGCTGTCAAGGCCTGCTCGACCGGACTCGATGCGAGCCTGGTTGACAGCCTTGACCCCACCTCGACCACGGACGGCCACCAACGAGTTCGTCCAAAGAAAAGCCCTCCCATAGTGTCATAAGGGCAACGGGGCAACGGGGCCCAGCGAAGGATGCTTTAAAGTAATAGCACGTGTCAGACATGCGCAAGACTGATCTGCGGTGCGTCTGGTACGGGGCCTTTTTACTTTGGGCATTTTTGAAAAGGAGGGCCGGCTTTCCATGTATACCATGTAACGAGGGGTACAAGTGGTCTCCCAGTCTCGATAAGCAAGCAGTGCCGGGACCCTCCCCCCCCCCCTTCAGGTTGGGATGATCTTGAGACAGATGTGAAACGCAGAACAGAGGTCTTTTTGTCGCGGGCCGCTCGGACTCAAACTATGACAAATTGAAGTTCTGGCTTCCCGGCTAAGAAAGGAGGGAAAATGTTTCGCTAATCACTTTTTTGTCCTTATTTTTTTCTGATGCGGCAGCCGCCCGAGGAAACGTGTTTATCAGAGCAAGTGGTCATTGACTGGTATCGTGTACGATGGCGGTACAACAAGTGCACGCGAGCGGAGGTCGCGGTAGCAGTGTGGACAAGTTGGAGTTCCTCTGCGCTCATTCGAAGCGTGTCCGGTTCACCGGCAGTTTTTGTGTGTGTTTTGCCCGTGTAGCTGTTTTGCCCTACGGCGAGCCTCTTATCATCCGAAGAAGCTTAAGGCGACCGTTCAATCTTGAGCCCTGTTTTGAGACTACGACTGCCTGCGTTGCGCAACATTTACTCCCCCTACCTACCTGGGCAGGTACTTCGTGGAGGGACCCTTTCCCCCTTGGAACGAAACCCGATTCCGGCAGTGTTTCGATGCCAAGACCTCAACTCCTGCCGGAGCAGGGGTTGGGGGGCCTTCTTGGACGGTGGAGCGCTCTCGTCTCAAGATTCTTGGAGGTCTCAACTTACAACGAAGCCTCAACGACACTTGCTCCACTCAGGTACTAACCTCCCTCTCACGGGCCTCCGAGCACACGGCTTGTGAAGTAGGTACTCAAAGACAAATGAAATGGCCGATGAGCAAAAGGTATCTCAGCTCAGCAAAGATCCAAGGCCTTTTGCCTGCTTTGATTGCTCGGCCGCTCGCTGACCAGCTGAGAAGAAATGTCCTCGGCCAGTCCGCAGTGTAACCCGAGGAGCAACTTTTTCAACATCCCCGCGTACGTCAGCTGGGAATGAAGCATATCAACCCACGGAAGGGGGGGAAGGGTTCGTTCGTATCGTGCGCACTCGGCCTTCGCCGGGCGGCCTCTCTCTCTCTCTCCACAATGGACACAGGCCAGCTCTGTTCATGGAGGTCTCACCTCACACAGAACAGGGGGCCGCATGCCCCGGATCTCGGAGTGAAGCCAGGGTTGGCTTCCCGGGGGCAGGAGCCGTCACACAATGACATATCAAGGTAAAGGTAAAAAGAAGAAGAGAAAAAGTCGAGATGGGCCCACAGGCTGGCTTTGACGTCAAACGTGTCTGCCTGTCAGGATCTAGGACGTCTTGGGAAGAGAGTTCAATGCGATCCGTACGTGGCGATCTCTCTCTCTATCATCAGGTGGTGATTTTCCATCCCCAGAGTGATTTGCCTCTTGCGATCACCGGAACCGATGAAGGGGTATCACGGCTCAGGATGGACACGACATAATTACTTCTCTCTCACCCTCTCTGTCCGGGCTTTGGGACACGGCTGGGCCAAGGCGCCACGGCGTGGGTAGGACAGACAGATGTTTGCCTCAGAGGCTTGATTGCCGTGTCCGATTTGTCCGTAGCCTCCAGTCTGGCGTCTGAGCGCATCATCCATTGATAGTGCCCAGCGTATCACCATGGTGCGTGCTGTCAGGGGTCAGCTTTTGCGCGTTTGCAGTCCTCGTCTTCATTCCGCTTTTGCCATCTCTTTGCACTCCTGGTGGGAATTAAAGTAGACAGGCCAAGACAGACATGCACCAGTGATGTCGCGCGCGCGGCACGGCCTCTCTCTCGAGAGCAAACCCCGAATTTGCGAAGACCTAGGCCGGAACGGAACCCCCCATGCTCGTTTGGTACCATTCTTTTTTCCCAGCCCCAAGACCCTGTCACAGAGCCGCCGCCCGCTGGCCGCAGCGCAACTTTTTGCTTCTGTGTGGATGGATTACCAAGCAGCAAGTCATGGCAAGTCCAGGTCCCATCTGTGACCGGCATGGCGAAATGCATCTGCGGTCCACCACCACCCCCCCAAAAGAAGGAGGGATATGCACCGCCCTGGCACATACGTAAACCAGTGTATCAAGAGCCTCTCTCTCGCCCTATCGACGTGCCCTGTCCGTCCTCTTGTGGGTGTCTCTCTATTTGGATCGTGCAGTCCACCCACCCATGACAGCCTTGTTTGTGTGTGTGTGTGTGTGTACTGCGGCGCCCGCGCCCAGAAGCATTCCCGTCTCGTCTCGAACTTGTAGAAAAGAAGAGGAGCTTGTCACCTCTCCTCCCCCCCTTTCAGGGACTGCTTTTCCTGGGGTTGCGGCGCACGCACCCTCCACTAAGTTACGTACCTTACTGTCCATCCGTACAGAGAGACCTGGGCAGGGACTAAAGTAGCCCATTTTGTCACTCCACACGCTATCGTCGGAAGCCGTAGCGTTTTACTCGTGCCATCTTCTTATTTTCTTACCTGACCCTGACGCATCCCGACCATCCCGAGTCATCGTTTCTCAATTGCCTCTCTTTTGCGACGCTTTTCTTCCTCTCTCTCTTTTTTTTTTCTCTCTCTCTGTCTTTCTGTGACGTATCTTTCCTGCCTGCGCAACGGGTAGTAGCCTGTGCTAGATTGACGACGAACACTTGACTCTCCTTTCCCGCACACCCCCCCCCCAACGACTCTTCGCCTTATATCCTGCCCGCTCTCGGTTTTTACGGACACTCAGCCACGCCCGTCGAGCTAAGACGATTAGCGAGCAACTAAACTTTCTCCAACGAGGTGGCCGCCGCGACACCACCAGGGGACGTTCCTCCCTGTGGAATCTCCAGACTAGGCCTTGTGGAGGTCCAACTCTGGTCTGTAGCGGTCATAGGAGCAGACGCCTCCTCCGTCTAGTCTCTTGTTCCCAACGACTCGCCCGCCTTTATTAGCTAGCCGATCCCCCAACTTGTTAGTTCGGAGTAGCGTACTCGCTCTCTTGGTGGACACAATCGGACCTCCAACCTCTCCGACCACCGCCCCAACAACGCTCGACAGCTCTTGTTTCTTTCGCAACCGATCTGTGACGCGCCTGTGGTGTATTGTCATTTTGTTTTTTGAGAAGACTACATTTCTTCCTTTCTTCTCGAGGACCCGTGGTCTCGTCGCAAGGGGAAAAAAAAAAAAAGAAGCAACCCAGCTCCAAGCCCATGGATCACATACGCATGGACCCGGGCTTCCAGATGCCCGGGATGCCCGCGCCGCCGCAGCTGATCAACCAGCCGCCCCAGATCTTTGGGGGCTACGACGGGCTCTCGCTGCAGCAGCTGCCCCCGGACATGACGGCGCACATGTTTGGCGACCCCAGCACGCTGCTGGACGACGCGAACGAGGCCAAGCGGCGGAGGATAGCGAGGGTGAGTTTTTTCCCCCTCTGGCCTTGCAGATATGCCTTGCAGATACGCCCCCTCCCGGAGCTAGAGCTGCAAGGGCCCCGTCGTCGTGTCCGAGTCCGGTCCGGAAACGGGCTGGCCCAGCTACTGATTGTCACATGGGTTTTGGTTTGGTTTGGACTATGGCTAACTTGCGTCTGGTTGGGTCTCAATATAGGCTTGCGACATGTGCAGAAAGAAGAAGATCAAGTGCGACGGCAAGCTGCCCGCCTGCACGCACTGCATCAACTACAAGACGGAGTGCGTCTTCACGCAAGTCGAGAAGAAGAGGAGTCCGCCGAAGGGGTATGTTTTTTTTTTTTTGTGGAATAGGCCCTCTGCTCTTGCACATTGCGCTACAAGGTTTTGGGAGAAGCTGACATGCTGGTGTAGAGCCAAATACATCGAGGGACTAGAGAATCGGCTGGGCCGTATGGAGAGTCTTTTGAGGCTATCGGGTGAGTCGTCCCTCATGTACCGGTCGCACGAGACTGCTGCGCCTGAAGCAATGGGCGGCACTGCGTGAAGACTCCGAGGATCGAGGGGCTGACATGTTTTCTCTAGGCTTGCTCGGCGACGACGACAACGGGGCGACAGATCTGGGAACGCTGGAGAAGAAGCTGGCGGAGAAGACCAGAGAGTCGAGGCAGGCATCCCAAGCGGCGCTTTCGAACCCGACATCTCCGTCGCAGACGGCGTCGGCGCAGGACGAGAAGTCTACCCCGCAGAGCGCTCTGACGTCGCCCGAGCCGCCCAAGGATAAAGACAACAACAAGGAGGAGAACCGCAAGTCGATGACCTCGGACAGGCCCGAGAAGGAAGAGGAGGAGGTCGAGGCGCTGTCGGAGATGATGTGCTCGCTGGTGACCAACAACTGTGGAGAGACGCGGTATATCGGGTCGTCCTCTGGTTTCTCCATCTTCTCCCCGAAGGGCATCCAGTGGGTCAACGAGAAGACCGGCGACGCCTCTTTCCAGCAGATGATCTCCGACGTTTCCCTCGAGGACCACAAGTGGCACAACTGGAAGCCGGAAGTCTTTTCTGATCTCTTCAGCCGACCCGTCTTCCGGCCGCTGCCTCAGAAGCCCGAGGCCATGTCGTTGTTGAAGGACTACTTTGAGAACTTCAACTGCATGTTCCCGCTGTTCCATCAGCCAACCTTCATGTACCTGGTCGAGAGGCAGTACTCGGACGACCCGTACGAGGGGTCTGGCTGGTGGGCTAGCTTGAACGTCGCCCTCGCCATCGCCCACCGACTTCGCGTGATGAGCAAGCTGGTCCCGGCCGAAGAGGACGAGAAGGCGTGGGCCTATCTGAAGAACGCCATGGCCGTCTTTTCCGAGCTGACCATGCGCAACACCGATCTGCTGAGCGTGCAGGCCCTGCTAGGAATGGCCTTGTTCATGCAGGGAACGCCGAACCCCCAGCCGTCATTCCTCTTGATCGCTGCAGCTATTCGGTTGGCTCATAGCATCGGGCTTCACAAGCGCGGCACCGGCTTCAACCTGAACCCTATCGAGATCGAGCAGCGCAAGAGAGTGTTTTGGATTGCGTACATGCTGGACAAGGATCTGTGCCTTCGCTCGGGGCGGCCGCCCGCACAGGACGATGACGACATGAATGTGGACCTGCCCGATGCCGATCCGGAGGACAACATTGGCAATATCCCCTTGTCTGACGGCAAGGGCAAGATGAACCTCTTCAGGGTCCTCTGCGAGTTTGCCTTGATCGAGAGCAAAGTCTACAACCGGTTATACTCGACAAAGGCGACGAAGCAGACCGACGGGGAGCTCCTCAACACGATTGGCGAGCTGGACCAAGAATTGGAAGAGTGGAAGGACCGCATCCCGATCGACTTCAGGCCCGAGCACGAGATCAAGGCTTCGCACACGCCATTGATCCTGCACGTTGTCATGCTGCACTTCACATACTACAACTGCTTGACCACCATTCACCGCATGTCGATTCACCATGGCTTCTGGACCAGTCGCCTGTCTAATTATGCCATTCAGGGCCTCAACACGCGGCCGCTGAACCCACGGGTGTACTCTTCGGCGGCGCTGTGCACGTCTGCTGCCCGGGCGTCGATCTCTCTGCTCAAGTACATCCCTCAGGGTGACTTCCAGTGTGTCTGGTAAGTTTTGCAAAAAGCGCAGCTCGAATTTCAGGATGAACTATGTCTAACTTTTTTTTTTTTTTTTTTTTTTTTTACAGGTTGATATTGTATTTCCCAGTTTCTGCACTGGTAACGCTGTTCGGAAATATCATTCAGAACCCGATGGATCCGAGGGCGCGGTCGGACTCGAGGTTGATGAACCTGGTGGTGACGTTCCTATCCATGCTGGGCCAGGAGGCCGAAAGCGGCGGTGTTCACCGCATGCTCGGCGTGTGCTCCGAGTTTGAGCGCATCGCGAAGCTCGTCATCGACAAGGCCGAGAAGGAGAACGCGGGGCGGAGAAAGCGCAAGAGCCACGACCCCAACACGGCGGCCAAGCCCGCGGGTACGCCGGCGGCCGGCGCCAAGCCGGCGGCGACGACGCAGACGCCGCGCCCGTCGTCGGCGAGCACCCCGAAGCCGCACGTGCAGAACGCGACGCCGGGCAGCACCGTCAACGGGCAGCTGTCGCCGCCGCTGCAGCAGCAGGACGCCCGGTCGGTCAAGAGCGGCTTCAGCCCGCTGGCCTCGACGATGAGCCAGCAGTCCTCGCCCGCCATGGCGCCCACGAGCTGGCAGGCCTCCTCCGACTTTGCCTCCGCCATGAACGGCGGCGGGGGGCCGCCGGACTTTTCTTCGCAGTTTGGCGACATGTCCGGCTTTGCTTCTGGGCTCGCGGGGGGCCTGCACTCGCCGGCCATGCAGAACGGCATGTTTGGGCAGCCCATGCTCCCGCAGGACCTGTTCTCGCTGCCCATGACGCTCGACTGGGACTGGGCCGAGATGAGCGGCGGCGCCTACCCGAGCATTGAGAACGGGGCGCAGCCGCGGTGATTTCGCAGGGAAAACTTGTGTGTGTTTTTATCAGAACTTTGCAGGAAACGAACAAAGCGCGGTTTCTTCTTTTTTTTTTTTTTTTTGCTGGTATATATCCTATATGTTGAGCTTTTCCGCATCGTTTTTTGGGGGGGGGCATCTACGGGAGTTTTGCTGGTTGCAAGCAAAGCCATGTTTTGGAAGGATAATCTGATTCTGCACGGGCGAGCAATCTCCACCATTGATGGTCTTTGGTTTTCTTGTCTTTCCTGTTCCTTTGTTATTTCTCTCGTCTTTCTTCTTTCTTTCTCACGATGGATGGATGATACGGCTGAAACTCTTTTCTGTTTTGGAAATCCCAGGCATCCGAGGCGCCGGTCTGGCTGTGGGTGATTTTGAATGTCTTATAACTGTAGTTTACAAGGATGTGTCACTGGGATAGGGACATAATGGAAGCAAAATTGTGGCATAACACTCTGAACATATGGGACTACCAAGTGTATTTTGTGCAAATAAAGACAGAGCAGACAGTTTGTGCCTTACAGACTCAACGAGTCGTGACTCTGTGTGATCGTGCTTATCGGCGAGTCTGCACCGAGGCATCTCGGAGTTGACTAAGCCGCATCACGTGGTAGGACCAGCCGGAGGGTCCCCTAAACCCCATCCAGCCTAGTCGTCCCGGATCCAATCATCATCACGCCTCACAGGATCATTTCTTGAGCTTTCGCATGCCTTCTCCCCAGCTTGCGGATCTCTCAACCAACTCACACATTGGTGCACGACGCATCACCGGGAAACAAAGGGCTTTCTGCCCTGCGAGGAGAGTCTTTTTTCTTAATTGCAAGGAACCTAGCCGGACGACCCTCCCAATGAGATAGCGTCCGCTGCTTTTCCCCTTTGCACCCCTTCTTCCCGACCTTTTTTTTCCTACATCGTCTGATTTTCCGCGCCTTCCGCGCTGCCAACCCACCCAAGGAAGCATGACGACGCTCCTTCGCCCAAGCACGCGGCAAGTCGCGCGGCTGGCATCCCTGTCCTTCCGGACGACAGCGAGACCGAGCATCGGCATTTCGAGGTTACCCAGGTCACGGCTTCCCGCCTGCGCGCATCAAATACCGCGGTATTACTCGTCCGAGTCACCCAACAACAACAAGAAGCCCGAGAGCAACTCAAGTAAGAACAAGAAGGATGCCGAGGACAAGAACAAGGAGGTCAATGGCGCCACAAAGAAGGAGGAGGAGCCGTCCGGCGAGGATGGCAAGGTGAACGCGTCTGAGGTCAAGGAGGACACCAAGGATCCCCTCCCGCCCGGATGCGTCTACCTCAGCGACCAGGAGATCAAGGCGCTGATGGAGATGCTGTCGAGGGTGCCCCCAGCGCAGACAAAGTACGTGGGCGAGGTCATCCAAGACATCAAGAAATACGGCGCGCCCGTCGAGCTGCGGGAGCTGCTGCTCAAGTTCAAGGACCAGGGCCTCAGTGTGGCCGATACCATGAAGGTGCTGCGGACCACTCAGCTCCTAGCCCAGCGGCTTAACGAGGCGAAGAAGGGCAAGGCGACAGACGACATGTTCGACTCCAACGAGCCGCGGAATCCGTTCGCCTCGGGCCAACAGCAGCAGCAGCAGCAAGGCTCCGAGCAAGGACGGCAGGGCAAGGGTGGACCGAACAACAAGGACAACCAAGGACGACCCAGGGTGTTTGACGGCAGCGACTTTATGACGTGGGTTGTCGGCGCCATGCTCCTCTATCCTCTCTACTCCATGATCTTCCCCGGCGAGTCCTCCCGCGAGATCACCTGGCAAGAGCTGCGCAGGAACTTCCTGGACAAGGGTCTCGTTGAGAAGCTTGTCGTCATTAAGGATCGCGTGCGGGTCGAGCTCAACCGCGAGGCCACCCAGCAGATGTATCCTGACTCCGTCGCCGCCAACCCCAACTTCCACTACTACTTCACCATCGGCTCCGTCGACGCTTTCGAGAGGAGAGTCGAGGAGGCCCAGGATGAGCTCAACATCCCGCCCTCCGAGAGGATCCCGGTCGCGTACATGACGGAAGGCGTTATCGGCAGCTTTCTTCTTGCGTTTGGCCCTACCCTGATGATCGTCGGTCTCCTCTACTGGATGTCCAGGAGAGCTGGCGGCGGCATGGGCGGAGGCTCCAGCGGAGTGTTCGGATTCGGCAAAAGCAAAGCTAAGCGCTTCAACCACGAGTCTGCGGTCAAGGTCAAGTTCGCCGACGTTGCCGGCATGGACGAGGCCAAGCTGGAGATCATGGAGTTTGTCAGCTTCCTCAAGACTCCCGAGAAGTTCCAGAGGCTAGGTGCCAAGATCCCCCGCGGTGCCATTCTTGCTGGTCCTCCCGGTACTGGTAAGACGCTGCTGGCCAAGGCTACTGCCGGCGAGTCTGGCGTCCCCTTCTTCAGCGTCAGCGGTTCCGAATTCGTCGAGATGTTTGTCGGTGTCGGTGCTTCCCGTGTGCGAGACCTCTTCGCTACGGCCCGCAAGAACTCTCCCTGCATCATCTTCATTGATGAGATTGATGCTATTGGCAAGTCTCGTAGTGACGGCAGTCGGTTCGGCGGCAACGAGGAACGCGAGGCGACGCTCAACCAGATCCTGACCGAGATGGACGGTTTCAACACCTCGGAGCAGGTGGTCGTCCTCGCCGGCACCAACAGGCCCGATATCCTGGACAAGGCGCTCATGCGACCCGGCCGTTTCGACCGTCACATCAATATTGACCGGCCTACGATGAAGGGACGGCAGGACATCTTCAAGGTCCACCTGAAGAAGATCACGACGAACGAGGACCTTGAGTATCTGACTGGCAGACTCGCGGCCTTGACGCCTGGTTTCGCTGGCGCTGACATTGCCAATGCCGTCAACGAAGCCGCACTCATTGGTAAGGGCTCCCTCACCCCCTTTTAATCATTTACCTTGGTCCATTCATTTACTAACTAGCCTGATGATAGCTGCCAGAGCCAACGCTACCAGCGTCGAGATGATCCACTTTGAGCAAGCCATCGAGCGTGTTATTGGCGGTCTCGAGCGCAAGTCTCTGGTCCTCAACCCCGAGGAGAAGCGCACCGTCGCCTACCACGAGGCCGGCCACGCCATCTGCGGCTGGTACTTCAAGTACGCCGACCCCCTGCTCAAGGTCTCCATCATCCCCCGCGGCTCGGGCGCCCTCGGCTACGCCCAGTACCTGCCCCAGGGCGACGCCTACCTGATGACGGTCAACCAGCTCATGGACCGCATGGCCATGACCCTGGGCGGCCGCATCTCGGAGGAGATCCACTTCCCGACCGTCACCTCGGGCGCCAGCGACGACTTCCGCAAGGTGACGCGCATGGCGACGACCATGGTGACCGAGTGGGGCATGTCGGAGAAGCTGGGGCCCCTGCACTTCAAGCGCGACCAGAACGAGCTGCAGAAGCCCTTTGCCGAGTCGACGGCGCAGGTCATCGACTCGGAGGTCCGGCGCATCGTCGACGAGGCCTACAAGCAGTGCAAGGACCTGCTGCTCGCCAAGAAGAAGGAGGTGGGCATCGTGGCCGAGGAGCTGCTGCGCAAGGAGATGCTCACGCGCGACGACATGGTGCGCCTGCTCGGCCCGCGGCCCTTTGCCGACAACGACGAGTTCACAAAGTTCTTCAACAACGAGGGCGGCGGCAAGAGCGCGCCGCCGCCGTTCCCGACCGAGAACACGGACGAGAGCGTCAAGGGCCCGCAGCCTGCTGTTTTTCAAGGTCGGGGGGAGGAGGCGAGGTAGATGGATGGATGGATGGATGCTGCGAGGAGGGGGGAGGGAGAGGGAGAGAGAGAGAGGATGCTCGCTCTTCCTTTCTCCATCATGAGTTGTCCCGAGGGGGGGAAGACAAGTTGAATGTCCAAGTGAAAACAAAAATATCAATGCTTTGAGGGGGGGGACAAGGCGAGGGGAAGGGAGAAGAAGAAGCCTTTCTTTTGTGCGGTTGCGTTCTCCCCTCGACTTTGTGGTGAGCATTTCACGGGGCGTATAAAGGAAAGGATAGTAGGGGGATTTGACCCCCTTCTCTCTCAGCTCTTACACATCACCACTGACCACCACACACGCGCACTCTGCACACGCACTCGCAACTCTTTGTCTGTTGCGTAAGGAGAGCCCCCGAGACGAAAAGCAAGGGCCATATCAGCATGTCGAGAGGGGGAAGAGGTGGATTGCGATAATGGGGGCATTGGCTCTCTCTCTCAGGGGAGGGGGGGCCGTGTATTGTAACATTTACTTTGTATCAAAAGAAGAATTCCACCCCAAGAGAATAGAAAGTTCACTCCAAAGCCTCCCCCCTGCGCTGCGGTCTTGTGTGTGTATCCTGACTTTGTCTTTTGTAATGTCTATGCTTGTCAAAATTTTCTATGAAGACCAATTGCACCCTCGTGGGTGCAAATGTGCATCTCCCGAGTCTTTGTCGTCCTACTCTTTGCACACAGTCGCAGAGAGGAGAGCCTTGATACAGGGCAGGGGCGTGTTATCGTAGTATTATCGAAGCTTTTCACCCGTGAACCTACGCTTCCCTGTCGTGATAGACAGGCGGGGAGGGGGGGGGGGGGGACCTACAAGGATATCCGTATCCCCGGATCTTCTACACCGACAGCCTACGGCACAGCATAGTCTCTGTGAATGTACATTGCCAGAACGGAGTAGCTATCGCCGCCCAACACCGCCGGTGCGGGCATGCCAGCCATGACGACGGCAGGTCGTCAGCAGTCAGCTGACCGAGCGGCAGAAAGGAGGAGAGAGGAGAGAGAGAGAGAGAAGGCCTATGGAACTTGTCCCTGGTACCTGAGACCTCGGAGGGGGCTTCCCAGTGCCAATAGGAGGACAAGGCATCCTTGTGCGCGTGGGTGCGTGCCTGGACCAGAAACTCTGCTGTTGGGGGTCGGCACTTGGGGGGGTTCGCGTCGGTTCGAGAGGTGTGGCGGATGCATCTGTCAAGCTCTAGCTCTGGCTCCGCAAAGCACAACCCACATGCTCTCATGTACATGCATCCCATCCCACGGGGTTCGAAGCCGTCAGAAGGAAGCCAAAACGAGCCAAATAGGGGGGTGCAAGACGTCCGCCGGGCTGCGGGCCCTCTGCGGGCCAGAAGAAGGGCCTGGCTCTGCGTGCGTGCATGCGTGCGTGGGGACGGGGGTCGTATAAACAGCTTTACTCGAGGTGGATCATGGCGTTTCCCAAGAAAAGAAGGTGATGATGATGGTCCATGGGCGAGCAAGGCCGGAGCCCACACCAACCTCCTCCCTCATTCTCGAGACGGGCGAATGGGAGAACGTCGTCGTTATTGCTCTGAGGGGGCCGAGACCGTCCCGGAGCTAGACACTTTACCCGCCGCAGCAAGCATCGCCAAAGGTTCCCGCCGGATGACGAAAAAAGACGGGGGGCCTCCTGCTCAAGAGGAGGACGGACACATCCTTGTGTGTGTCGTTCAGGACGGTCAAAGCTATTCAGCCACTCCCTTTTCCGCTCACCTCGCGTCCTCGAGATGCGTGGAGATGCCACTCGTCTGTCTCCACTTGCTATAGCAGTGCCATTTAATGTTATGGTTGAAGCTGTTCGGGCCTTCTAGCCCGCTGACAGGTTGGCGTGAAGAGAATGATGCTTGATCTCATGCCGGGGGCTGAATTTGATAACATGTCGCAATGCACACGCTCTCCACATCAAAGAAGACGAGCCTTGGCACAGTCGACAGCAAGAGCTATCAGGCTCCCTGATACCTCGTGTGCAATGGACCACTGCAACATGCTGGAACATGGCTGTCTCGTTTGATATGTGCCATGATTTGCATATGCGGTCCTGCACACCTCGCAAAAGGTGGGACACTCGGCTCCCCGGGATAGCTTGCTGAGTATAGTGGTCTCTAATGATCTCGTGAGTATCGGCGAGATATTGCAAGTGTGGTGGGCCTTTGCTCGAGTGTTCTGTATGGCCGAAATGTTGTTTCCTGATGGTGTAGAGACGGGCGAGGACAGGAAATGCGGCACAACCCCGACCTCAGCCCGGAGAACCACGTGCCAGTATATGCTAGCAAATTGGCTCTCATCTATGTCGATGAAAGCTTCTTCACATCGTTGTCCCAGGACTCGCAATGGCGAACTGGTCATGTGGCACCCTGCTTGTCCTTCCCAGTGTTGTCACAGTTGAAGCATGCAGAAAAGCCTTCCAGGGCCGCATTGGATCGGAGCTTGAGTCAAAGCTAACTAGCCATGCCGTGGGATATAATCAGCATCGTTCCCGATCAAGGCCACTGCCGGTTCCGTAGAGCAGAGTCTACCGTACGTCAGCGTTGAGATGAGCTGCCGAGACTTCCAGGCAGTGTACACAAAGGGCAGTTTCTGAAATGGATGCCATCAAGTCATGCCCTCCAGCTTCTGGCGGCGCCTGGCAACGAGTCCGACAAATGTTGATAGAGCCCTGGCTGTCACCTTTCACGCTTGGCTCTGAACGCGGCTTGATATTAAAACTTGCCTGGTGCATGGTGTTCGTTGTGTGTGGGGACTAGGTGGCAGCAAGCAAATCGAGCCGTTCGGCGTAATTAATTGGCTCAAGACGCGGAGTGATATATTGCGGCCAGTTCGACGGACCAAGCATAATCGGCTGGGTTGCTTATCCGCCGTGCTGGAGTTTTGGTGACTCATGACGGATCGTGAATACAATTGCACGGGTGGTATGTGTCAGAGTGAGGTCAAGCCTGTCGAGCAAGCTTCGTTGCTGCCGCGCCCTGCATGGTGATGTTGTATGTACCTGAGACTCTAGCCTGGTCCGGGCCAGTAAAGGAGCTTGGCCTGCCGCTGCGGCCAGGAGCGCTTGGGTGTTCAAAAGAAATGCGCTGCAGGCAAGTACCTACAGGCGAAAGCAGGGCATCGTAAGCAAAACACATCGCGACCAGTGCTCTGGCTGCCACACGTGCCTCCGGCGACAGTGGTGTGACCATAGCCAGTTTGCCGAGCCGGCTTTGTGCCGGCATGTTGCGTGATGGAGGGGGGCAGTCCAATCCGAATGGCCGACGAGGGCATCATATTCTGCCCCGTTGGAACAGCCGCTTGCATGAAGCGCGAGCAAGTGGGAATCCCACCCAAACCCGACTCGGTGACTTGCGAGGCAGGTGGCAGGACGAGGTGCTCTGGAAGTGCTACCCAGTCTTTCTGGTGTCGATAATTTTTGTGTCTCCTGCTTCTGAGTTCAATTAATGAGAACAGACTGGAATCGGGGGCCGTACGTGCTCCCGCCAGTCTAGGCAACATTGATGTGAATCAGATAGAGGGAAGGGAACTAATGGGAACTTACCCTCGAAACTATGAAAAGCTTGACCCTCCGTTCCTCGTACCATAGGAGACCATTAGAGAATAGGTGCTTTGAATAGTAGACAAGCTGTATCCCATCTCGTGTCCGGCGTCCCGGATGCGAAAGGGGCAGCTCGCAAAGCAATATCAAATATCAAATAGCAGGGCCCCTGTTTCCTTGGATCTGGTCTAGCTTCTAGATACAATGCATCACGAGCATCTTACGACGCGCCAGCTTGGTTCAAGACAGCGCAGACTCAGGCGTATAGGTGGACTAAGGGAGACAAGGCTGGTGCGTGTGACTGAAATCAACCGTGACTGTGTCTGCCACAAAGAGTGCGTTGACAAGGAATAGAGTTCGAGTTGTAAGAGGCTGAGCACCGGGAGATCCTGAATCAGGAATTCCGACGACCTAGGCTGAAGGCATGTCTTGAGGTGCCAAACAATAAACGTCTCAGACTCAGAATCGGGTTCGGGATCTTGAGCTTGCGCATTCCGTCTTATCACACCGTATGATTTGTGATCACAGAGGCCGCTGAAGTAGAACTGCACGAAGAGGTTTGCCTTAGTGAAGGATATGGAAAAACATTGGCTGGCTGCAAAGCGGGTGTAGGGGGGAGCGGAGGCTATGAAGAGTTTCAACGAGTTCCTCGCCGTGTTGCTAGCAGAGTAATTATCCAGCCTTGACCGGGAAAGGAAAGCAAATCTCGGAGAGCTTGCTTCGGACCAAATATGAAGGATTGCAGTTGTGCCAGAGTCAACGTAGTGAGCAGAAAACCATCCTGGGAAGATGCCGCTGATTGTGAGCGGCGAAGGGTACCGGAGGATGCCAAAGATATCAAGAGAGTGGGAAGTCAGGATGAGCACAGGGATTCCAGGTGCCGACAAGAGCACTCCCTGGTCGCAGCTGTACAGTTGCTGCAGGTGGTAGCCGCCGACATGTGAAGATCCTCCGGATCGCCGCCCACAGTTCGACACTGGTACCAGAGATCGGCAGCGGGTGGAGGGTTGACGAGCACAGCGGTTGCATATCAGTGAAAGACTGATCCTCGAACAGATTCCCAGACCTGGAGAGTCTGTGCTATCAACCTTTGAAGGTGAACATGCACCTGGGCCAGTCCAAGCTTTGGCACGATGCATGCAAGGAGCCGAGAGAGGAAGTGCGATTGTCAGAAGCCTCTCGGCATTGTGGCAGTGACGCCACAAGAAACGCCTGAGTCGGCACCGAGCCTGAGGATCTCCGACTCAATCCCCATGGGGGAGCCGTCCTCCTGTCCGGCTGAATGCATCACCCTGTCGAGTTCTGTGAGTGAGACCAGAAAAATGCGGAAAGAAAACATCAAAATATAAAACGAAGAAGACCGGACTCGACAGAGTAGAATAGCGAGCGTTCTGCAACAAACCTGAATGTAAAGGACGGACTTGCAGTGCATGTATATACCGTATAACTGCTTTGCCTCACTCAAGGCTGGCTGGATGGTATCGCCCCCAAGACTGGTGCTCATATGTGCAGCGGGCAGGAAAGTGCGTACCTTCCTCGACTGACCTCCTGCATGCATGCCTTACTGCGCAGAAGAGAGAAAGAGGCAGGCAAGTACCACAGTCACTTTGAGGGGAAGACTTACACGCCATTTTGGGCAAGTGGCCCAAATCACCACATCAGGCATGCACCTGCCACCTCGAGAATGCCGTAGTGTGTGCGTTTTCTGCTTCTCCGTTTCACCATGGCGGATCGACCCTGCCTCGTCCTTTGTGTCATTGGTCGCAGGCGTTGATGCTCAAACATGTGCCCTGAGTAATGTAGCTACATACAGCCCCGGAGGTATCTCGTACGTCGTACGTTCAATGACTTCCAAGATGTAAGAGGTAGTTACTTCATTTGAGCGCCCCGCAGAATTTAAGGTTGGTCAGAAGGAAAATTAGAGGCAGGGTTCGGGTCCAGGACTGGAAGTACTTGTAAAAGGCCTCCAAGGGAAATGGGTGTCGACAAGGAAGGATCTCAAACCTCGCATCACCCTTTAATTTCCTTCCAACACACCCACCCAAAAAAAGAGCCGTCCACCACCAACATCTCCGAGACGAAACGCTGATGAGTTTCTTCTCTGCCATGGCCCATTCAATTGGCCTCGGCCAGGAATAGATCGCGATGCGAAATTCGACCTGTTTGACCCAGTCGACTCGCTCCGGCTTCGTGGCTTTGATTCTGCGAACACGAGTCCTCGGGGCAAAACATGCAATGCTTGCCATGTACAACCCAGAGATGCCGCGTACCTGCATCCTCATCTCACGACTCCCGTGGACCAGTGTCTCACCAACGCAGGTCGACCACGCCTAGCCTCTCCATGGCATGCATGGTCAGGACAGCAGCCGGACAAGGACAAGGACCGGCCGTCACGCTCATCACCACCTGGCTAGTAGGACAGAACTGCCTCTGTTCAGCCAGGACAAACACACACTGAGCTGCATAGGTACATGTCCTTAACTAGTTACACCTCCAGGACCTGATGCAACTCGAGTCTTCTCGCGGCCCGGCTGCTAGAGTTTCAGCACCTAGGCCTAAGCACATGGCTTCACTTCACTTGGCTCACATCATCATGTCTGGTACGGACATCAAGCTGTTGATAGCGTTGACAATTTCACTGGGTTCATCACTTGGGTGTGACACGGAAGCTTTTCAGGATTTAACGTCCGTCACGGTCGACTCCTTGTGCTCACCACAGTCATCATGAGCACAGAGTCAATTCTGACGTCTTCCCCTAAGCTGTGCACCATGCACGCCACAGCACGTCCGGTGTACGATTCTCTCGAGTTTTCAGCATAACTACGGCTGCTCCTGGGGCGTCCATAGAGCTATGATATACATGTGTAGGAGCTCTAGAGCCGTGAAAGCTCCGATTCCAAGGAACAGCATCCAGATGGGGAAATCGAGGATTGAGGAGAGTCTGATGATGTGGGGGTTTCTCGGTTGGCCGCGATCCTCTAATTACGCCGTGCCGCGCTTTTCTGGCCGCCAATTGTCCGTACTTGATTCTCTTGGCCTTTCATGCCTCGCTGGAGATGGACGCACCGTTTTGGCAAGCCAATGACAACAAGATCGAGCTTTGCCCCAGTTCCGACAGCCGGTTGTCTCAAATTTGCACCTATCCAGGTGTTATGTCACTCTTAGCACAAAGCGGCTACACCGGCCATACCATACACGCATGGTGGTCTGCTCCAATGAATCTAGAATCTCGATCACGGGCAATGTGGTAAACGGGAGGGGCCTGGTCGTGATCTCCTGAAGAAACACCAGTCAACGAGGTAATAACCAATATCAAGAACCTGGGCACAAGCCAGCCCTCCACCACAACCAAGGCATGCTGTTCGAGAACATTGTGGGTCTCATCTGCAGACCCGTTGGGTTGTTACAGATTATCTTCGGACCTGCAAGGCACCCCGAGCTCTTATCGTACCAGACCGCCCAGGAGAGGAGACATACACTCACTGAGTCCATCGAAATTACCTGTACAGACGTACCTGGTAGGCAACGTTAGTCTGATCTCATGAGACGGGCCACTAATGTGCAATCACTGACCAGTAGGGCAGAACGGTACCAGTGTGGGTTGGGGCTGCCCCTGCCATAATTACGATGCACCTTCTCCACGCCCTACAAATCAAACGCAGCGAGTCGGATTGCTTTCTTTCTTGCCGGCCAGACCGTATTGGGTCTTCCATCCCGCGTCGCCGTTGGACATGTTGCAAAGTGGGTATTTATGTGCTCGGGGAATCCCTGTGGCCCATTCATTGGATTGGGACATCTTTCTCACAACCATGACCTCTCTCGCTGAAGCCCAAAGCAGACAGACCGACGACGACTTATGAAACAGTGGGCCGCATATGGCCCCTGTCTGGGGGAACGACTTCCCGTACCTGGATGTGGCACACAGAGACGAGGCAAAGTGCGAATGGACAATGCGTACCTGCGAGCCACCATCAGATCTCCCGCGCCGCATGTGGTCAAGCCACACGAGAAATGAGATCTCGCGCTCTACATACACGCACCCGACACCAAGAGGAGAAGACTGCCACCGCCTTGATTCTCGGCTGATCCTGCCAGCTCGGCCCTTGCAGGCTCTCAGCAATTATATCGCCGGCCTGCAAGCAGAATTGGCACGATGCAACTTTGCGATGCACGACACCTTGCCTGCGCCATGATAGCACTAGCCCGGCCAAGATCTCTCGGGGGATTGAGAGATTACTAGACAACCCAGTGTAGGATCAGTCTCGTCCCCTGGGCACATCTTACCCACACCAGAGAAGACTTGCCGTCTTAACTCTACAGTGACCATGCCGGAGTGACACCAAACCCCACCACAGCCTAGCCCTGCCCGTTTCTGCCCAGCAGGTCGCACACCATATCAGCCTACGGCTCCGTCGGCGCAGCTTCCCACGACCCCTACACCAGCCAACTCGACGGATGATGCCACGATGGCTGTCTCTTTTGAGCCATATACCGCTCCAGTCGGTATTGAATCCTCTGGGGTTCGCCGTGATATGATGACATACATGGTGCCACACTATTCCAGATGCCGTTCCCAGCTCACGTCCCATCCTCGGGGCCAGCCGTCAGACGTAGGCCGTGATGTGTCAGGCCTTGACATGCCCAATCTACTACTCCAAGCCGGAGGGTCGAGGGCCGGCGCAACACTGGTCTCTCGGGACTCCCAGTGAAACTCTACTGTGCCTAGAGGACACAGAGAAACTTAGAGGCGTCTGCTGCTAGCTGCAGAGTTATACCGAAGCAGATGTCAGCGAGGACAACGACACCGCGCGCGCAAAATCAGACAGGGCCTACGTGGTAGGTATTTCGCTTCCAGCTTACGGCTAGAATTGCCAGACTCGCGCGAGGGTGTAGCATTCGGAGTAGGTAGGTAGGTAGGTCGTGCCTAGACCGTTCAACTGCAAGCTTTCTCATTACCCTTGGCCCTGGACAGGGGTGCAAGATCTGCCCAGTGATCTTCCCATCATCCCCCCTGTCACCACCCTGCCCACCACCCTGCCCACCACCCTGCCAGGGTTTGGTAGGAAAGTACTTGCAACCTCGCCCGATTTCCCACTCCCCCACATATACCCTTTGCGGCAATGGCAGTCTATCTCTCACAAGCTCCGCTTATGGTCTTCGAGAAAGACAATGGTCAGAGTCTGGCAGTACCTACCCAGCCAGCGCTTCGTGCCTGGCCTGACCCCGAGCTTGCGGCAGTGGCTCACCCCTGTCGATATCGCACGGCCACCTGCGTATAGGCTTTTCTCCCACGGAGTACACCCCATACCAGAGAGGACTGACTACTCACACCTCCCTACCGTCGCAGAGAGCGACACACCCTTTGCCGAAGTGTGCCGTTTCCCATTGGCCTGTGTCTGGAGCAGTCTCGACAACGGTCATGCTTTCATCCGTGGAGTCAACACACAAAGCTAATGTAAGAAACAGCCAATGAGCAGGACCCAGATATCCCAGCCGACCTGCAATGCTGTTACCCTGTTTCTCTCCACCCTCCGAACTTCATCTTCTCTTGCACCAGCGGCAACCAGGGGATAGCCCATCGAGACTGGCGGCTGGGTGACATGGGTCGACTGAGACTTTGGCCGAAGTACCTGGTCCACCATCGGGCCTGCTCACGGCCTTGTGGTTCTATGAGACCCAGTCTCGAGCTGGTCCCAGGTCGGATGCTTGCCCCGGTCTCATTGGTTCTCCATCAGGCTTCCCTTCATCATGTTCAGGTCCAGGGCATAATGCTCTCTGCGGACACTTGCCGGGCCATAGCATTGCTGGGGGATGGTTTCTCAAATCGCTGCCCACCCATATATCTCGGCCTGGTTCGCACGTTGTATCGTCGATCTGGCGGGGGGGGGGGGGCTAGCAGGTGTCAGTGTTGGTTCTGTGACCCTCCCATGACACGGCATTAGCCATTCAGCCGAGAAGCCTATGGCCCAGGTTTCTGTCATATACCTCTCTGCCTTCTCAATTCGCACCCTACAGAAACGGTGCTTGTGGCTCAGCATTTCCCTGCTTGGAAAGTCTGATATTGCTATATGTCGCTGGATCTCACGTTGCGGCTTTTCCTCATGCGACAAGCCTTAAGGCCCTTTCCCAGAGCGGCACCTCGTCGCTATACACCATCCCAGGTCAGGTACCAGGTACGAACCGTTTCCTGTATTTGGTCCTCAGTAGGCCTATCACCTCTCTGCGATCGCCCGTGCAGGCCATGGTCTGTATTCGGATGCTAAGTCGACATTTCTCCGCTTGGATGGGCGGTACCGATCGGTATTAATTCCACCTCTGTCGTACTAAAAGGCAGGGTTCGAAGGCGGTCTTGCACCCGCTACAGCTACCCTTCACGTCTTGTACTTAATAAGGCTCCTGGGTACTGGAGAGCATCTAAGATCCATCGGCCTTACTCAAACGTCCTTCCACGCCCTGAGATCTGGACCATATAGCTGGTGTCCCCGGGGCCTGAAGCGAGCCAGACCTTGTCCTGATCAACTCGCCTCCCAGAGGGGTAGACCTTGTTAACGACACTGCTGGACACGTCGATTTTCTTTCCAGAACGACAGGGGATCAACAGTCGTCTTCGTCGTGTTCTATTCACAGCCTCCTGCTTCTTCCTGCTTCAAAGGCTGGGTACCTACAGGTCTTGGAGTGCCGTCTATCTCGAAACGTTCAACCAAGCGCGGTGATTATACGCTTCCAAGCACGTAGACGACAACTGCCAACACCAACCTGGGCGACTTCCTCATTGTTGTTCCTAGCAACTAGCATCTCCTCCTAACTCTGCGGCTGAAAAGAAGTTAAGGGACTGGTCGCGGCCAAGGTCAAAGATCTGCACTGAAACCTACGAGCCACCACGGGAGCCCCAACAAGCGCTGTCATCTTCATTGAAGAAACACTCGAAGTTCTTGAAACGCCCTTCAATGCGGTGACAGAGGTTTTCCTGAAGTCGTCAGTCCAACAGCTCTCGGAGTCGAATTTAGGGTGCCGAACCGTCGGTTCCATCTCTGAACGATACGTCGTTGCAGCTTCTTGACCACAGCCAGACGCTACTCGCTGATAACACCCTTTCCAATGCTTGTTTCCAGGCACAGCGAAAGCGAGCAGAGTCTTTGGTCCATCAACAAGTTTGAGGCCACTTACCAGCACAAGTCCACATCCAGTCCACGCATGTCGAACAGCTTTGAGACCCCGTTGTCGACACAGCCCGATTGGCATGGGCAATACTCGTTCCTCCCACCTGGAGAGAACATATTCCCCCAGTCCTACGATCATGTAACCTCGTCCGGTGACAACAATCAGGCGCAGCCGCGATCGGCGGCTGTCGATGGTGGATTGGATATCGAGGTCAAGAACGAGGGTCTCAGTCATCGGCGCAGCCTCGATCCGCTTGGACTGCGCCAGCAGAAGCCACCGACGCCGATTCAGGACCAGTCTCAGTCCCACGGCGAGGCCTTCGCTCAGAAGGCTGCCGAATCTGTCCACGAGGAGTCTCTGCTGTCTTCGGACACCCCTGGGTTGTCCCTCACCTCAAACCCACTCAGTTCCGTCTCCTCGGCGGGCCAAGGTCCAGACATGTCCTCAAATCATGGAGGTGGTGATATCCTGGGAAAGGAGGAAGACGAGGACGTGATCGATGACGAGGATATGGTCGAAGGAGAGGGCGATGTCACTGCCCAACCCCAGACTGCCGCAGAGCGCACCGCTCAGCGAAGAAAGATGAAGCGGTTCAGACTCACGCACCAACAAACCCGTTTTCTCATGAGCGAATTCGCCAAGCAACCGCATCCGGACGCGGCACATAGAGAGCGCCTGTCTCGCGAAATTCCCGGGTTGAGCCCACGGCAAGTCCAGGTCTGGTTCCAAAATCGGTAAGTCTCCCTCCCACGCTTAGGTGCGTCATGCTCAGCTTTCTAAACCTTGATGTAGCCGGGCCAAGATCAAGCGTTTGACAGCGGACGACCGGGATCGCATGATCAAAATGCGAGCTGTGCCGGACGATTTCGACAATGTGCAAGCGCTACATTCTCCGTACGGTGCCGTGCACGGACTCGGGACGCCATTGACTTCACCCATAGATTTTGGAGCTTCATCCTACACAGACCACATGATGAGACCGCTGATGGTGGATGTCAGGCGGTCCGACGGTGACGAGCATCTGTCGCCGACTGGTCTAAGTCCAGCCTTTGGGAGCATAGGATTCAATCCGTCTGCGACGATGAGCAATCCCGACATTCTTTCTCCGCTTTCCCCCACTTCCAATGATCGGTACGGATACTCGAATCACTTATCGAACCCTCTCGGAGGATCGCGAACCTCGAATCCTTTTGCTCGGCAAAATAGCCTCGATACAGGGATTTCGATGCACAATCCTCATCGTGGCCAACAGATACGCCCTTTACAGCCGCTTCAACTGAGGGAAACAATGTCCAGATCAAGATCTGACAACCTTCAGTCACCCCTGAGGTCCAGCATGTCTTGGAAGGGGGATTCTATTGACTACACTACCTACCAGGCAGGGGGTGGGAGTCCTCAGCTTGGCGGTCGGCAACACTCGCTGTATTCAGCTGAAGGTCTTGGCCATACGCCAACCAGTATTGGTGGCTACGAGTCAAGCACCTATTCTGGTGAGTTCCCAGAATTATTTTCTCAATGTTGGCTCAAAAAAAGCAAATATTGACATCATTTATGTAGGTTCGACCGTACAGTCACCCACGCATATCAACTACCCTGGCTTCCAGTCCACTGGGCTACAACAAAGCCCTCAAGGACGCTCGAGACTACGCGCCGCATCGGCCACTCTTCCTCTCGGCCTCGATATCCGAACCCAGTTTCGCTCAGTGGGGGCAGGGCACGGGATGCCATCTTCGGCTCACTCGCCTACGAGCAGGCCAACGTCAACGTCTCAGCTCGGAGTGACATCAAGCTACACGGCCAGCTTCCCGTCTGCTCCTCTGACGGCGCCGCACGATTTCTCGCTGCCCCGGACCCCGGGCTTCAGGTCTTCTGGGCAGGACTATACCATGCCCCAGATGAGCGCGCCCATCGCGCCGCCGAACGACTTCTCCCAGGCCTTCCAGGCGAGCATGTCCGGGTCCTCGAGCACCGCCAGGACGCCGATGCGCGACACGTTTGGGGGCGGCGGTAGCACCTCGTCGACCGGAGACCGCGGTGGCGACGACTTCTCCCAGGACAGCCTGGGTGCGGGCCTCAAGCGGAAGAGGAGCTTCACTCTGCCGCAGAGCGGGCTGCTGGGCGGGACCTCGGCAGGAGCAGCAGGGGCGGGATCTGCGTCTGCGTCGAACTCTGGGCCGACGTACGGCAGTGCGACGTAGGGTGCTGTTGCAAGCGCGCTTGCCTGCCTGCCTCTGCATGAGGAGTTTTTTGTCTGTGCGCCCCTTTGGGTTGCATACCGGTCTGATTCCTCGCCTAGTCCTGTTCGGACTACCACGTTACCGATTCGGGTAATCGAGCGAGGTCTTCTCCAAGGAGAAAGAAATGATGACTTGTTCTTTCCTTATGTCACTCAGTTTATCTTGTGTGTTTAGGCGACTTATACGGGCGGGTAGGGAAATGGAAATTGGTCTTTGGTTTTTTTGGCTTTTACAAGGGTGATATCTTCACTTCTCGAGTCTATGGAAATACCCAATGATGGTTGTCTTTTTTTTGTCTCTTCTTCTCCTTCTCCCATTTTTCTTTCTACCACCCCGTTGATCATCGAGGTGATCGCCAAGCCGATATATTTGTGTCCTACCATTCATCTTTACATTTGTCAACCTCGCGGCGCGCTTGTACCTTTTTCTTCTCACCCATCTTCTTCTCTTCACTTCTTGAAAAAGCTTTGGCGCTTCACCTTGATACACCGAAAACCAGAACCAGAACCCTTTTTTGTACCGAGATATATTGACTATTCAGGGTCATGAGAGACGGATATGACAGATTTACAGAACGATATATTGGGGGCGAATACACGAATCAAAACAATGAACAAACCCAGTCGCAGCCTCACAGTTCCTACTCTTATCATTTCTACCGTGGATAATATTGGGAAACGAGATGACGTCCTTTTTGGCAAGCTCACAGGCGACTTGTGTCAAGCGCTCTACTTTGATTTCTTGGGGGAGAGAGCGGAAAAGGAAGCAAGGGAACCACAAGCAACCTCGCTTGTTGATGTCGACAGAAACACCACACTCTTGGGCAGCGTCGGTGGGCCGATGCAGATGGGCAAAGCGAGGGGCCAGTAGAACGGCGAGAGGTGGATCTAGATGTACATAGGAGCGAAATTCTACGAGGCCTGTATCGGCAACGCAGGGAAGGCATGCCGAGCATGGGACTAAGCAGCATTGTCCAGTCAGTCAGTCGGCCTGCACGGGCTGCATGATCTCACAGGAAGGTCGAGCGAGCGCAGCGGGCTGGCCGAAGGCTGGGGACGATGAGTGAATCGGTCTAAACTCTATGAGCCTTCTCCCTTCCCGCGCGTGCATGCAAGTCGTTTGTCTCCTCTGCTGTGGGACCATTTCCTGCAAGTTGTACACCAGCTTGCTGCAGAGAGGCATTTTATCAATCAATCGAGACCTACGTACCGTTTGACAGCACTTGGAGACTCCGCCTCCCAGGCGATAGGAAGTCGTTTGTCTGTTCGCGCTTTCAGGACTCCGTAGACTGCCATTGTGTCATGTGGCTAGCTGTGCAAGCGGCCCGATCTGGTCATCAAGACGGTCAGTGCCCTCTGCACCAGATAACTAACAAGCAGGCCTGCATGCTTGGTCCAGTCTTAGCCCAAGGACGCAGGGGTGATGGTATGGGACTCCCGCCGACCCAGAAGCGATAAAGAATAAGCCTCAAGCTTTCATTTGCCTCCCCGATACCAGCCAAGTGGTCTGGTCAATCTCGGTCTCATTACAATGTTCTGGCAGGCTTGGGTTTCTTGGTCGTATTGTGACCGTTTTCAACGTTGTCCGTTGCGTTATGGTTGGCTGCGGCTGGCGCCGGCTTCATCTCGGTCGTGGGAGGTTTGGCCGTCGCTCAATCTCCCGACACCCAAACTTTGGGTCTTTGGCGAGCCACGACACACAAACGCCCAAAACCGCATGGGCTTCTTCGGCATCTACCAAGACCCCGTTTTTCGCTAACTGGAAGAAGAATCGGCACGAGATAATCACGTCTCGATCGAGCTTGAACTGGGAGACTCAACTCGTCGATCCACCACCACACCACACACCAGCCGTAATAAACAGGCGAGTCCGACTCCTGGCGTCTCGCTCGTCCCTTTTCTTGGTAGTCGGCTCGCCTTTGACAGGCTCTTCTACGAGTGAACCATGGTGCGCCCGGTGGACGCTTCTCGAAGCTATGTTACCCTACGTTACCCAGACCGGGAAATTCAAGCGTCGCCGGCCCGGCTCTTTCGGTTCGCTGGCCCCCCCCCTGACCATGGCGAGATGAGGAAAGGATGGGGTCGATCATCCGGGGGAAAATGCGTAGGTTAAGCAGACCGCAACCTTCTTGGCTGCTGCTGCTGAGGTAGCAAGCCGGAACGAAATACCAGGGTCCCTCCACTCCTGCTGCGTCTCTGGACACTGGGAGCGGAACTGGCCTTTGGCTGCTGTGTCGGTGACATAAAATCAACCCCGAGGGTGTTTGGTACCGTCCATCGAGAAGGATCTGCAAAGCGAAAGATGTCTTGGCGAATGCGACCCTTCGCCCTCTCTTGTCTCCATACGTACTTTCTTCCTCACCTTGACTTGCGCTGCTAGTTGCAGAGGAAGCTTTGGTGCTACTTTCTCTCGCTTGCATCTTGGGAAGGATCTGCGGAATTCAAGGCGAGTGGGGATAGGCTCAACCACCGTTCGCGATGCGAGCTTGGACGGGCCTTCTGCACACCGCTCTACGATATCTAGGCCCATGCTATCACTTTCCAGTCTTTCACGAGAGGACTGGATCACATCTGAGAATGAGAAGAACCGGCGGCTACAATTGGAAGCCGAGAGTCACGGCCAGGCAGTTGTAGCTACGTCTTCCACAGCATCATGGTTTGGAATACGGGCCAGGCCATCGCGTGCCCTTCTTGCTTCAGAGCAAGGTTGCCCACGATAGAGGAAACGCACGCTTGACAAGCTCGAGGGATGGCGACCCGCATGCTGATCACTGCTAGGCCGCTGCACGGTGCCATATCGCATGGCGGACACGCCTGGGGCCATATGCCCTCGCGGAGGAGGAGGCTGCGTGTTACGCGAGTTCCAGGAGCAAGCTGCAAGGGTTGGGCAGGTGAGAAGAGGGGTTCGATCCATCTTGTCCGCTCAAAATGTGCCGGCAGACTTTGTTGTGCTCACGTTGTGACAAGTGGCTTGTGCTTTGGTACGACTTTGCCGAAGGGGGGACAGGGGCGAGGCATGCTCTTTCTCTCCCTTCCCCCCGCGGACTGTATTTCGAATAGGCTCATGCCTTTGTAACGCGTGGAGGGAGGGAGGCCGGGTACGCAGCATGTGTGCCCCCCCAAGGCCACAGCCCCATGTCTTGCCTTGCGGAAGATCTATCTTGGGACTGAGATGACTCTGTGGAACTCAGACGTATCGCACGTCGTGGCTCGTAAGCCAGTGGCACAGCAGCTCTGTGCGATGGTTTGGGTCTGTTTCGCCGAGAGCCTGCCCATATACGACTGGCTCCTGACTGCTACCAGGTGGCGGGCTCCGTTCGCAAATGCAAGGGGCTTTGGACAAGTCTTTTTTTGATGGGCAGGGAGGTGGACGAAAGCTCGCGTCCGCGTATGATACTCTTGCCACCTTTGACACATGCGGGCACACAAATGATATGTCTGTCCCGCAACACAGGGCCTCGGACAGTACTGTCCGATAGAAACGTTTGGTATTATCGCGTCGTCTCTTCTGTGAAGATCATGATATGGTGCACGCCAGAATGACTGACTACTCTGTTCTTGACTGGTCAAGTACGCCACACGCTCGGCGAGGCCCGACTGTCGATCGAACCTGTTTACTCGTTGCCGACAAGAGAGAAACAGATTCGGAGCTTCTACAACGGGGCCCGCCTTGCCAAGCTTACACAGGACAGTTCAAAACATAGGCCCTGGTCCGGCGCCCCTGTGATGCCTAGCCATGAGGCTAAGGGGTGGCCGCATGGTATGTGAGGCTGTGAAGGAAACCGAACACCGATGAGTCGGGATGAAAAATCTTACGTCGGGTTGTTGTAACGAGTGAAGATGTACGCAGCCGGCCGAGACAACCTTTTGGTCGAGCAAAGATGCAAGAAGCCGAAGTTGGCGGACAAGTCTTGTATCTCGTGTCAACGGGTACCTAGACTCGGGAGGGGTGAGCATATCAAGAAAAGGGGGGGGGGGAAAGGAGCTTCAAGATCGCGGTAACATGTTAGGGTCTGATGATGGAGTTTGCACAGCGTTGCAGAGGTCCATGGGTTCGCGTTCCTGGCAGAGTGGCATCACTCAGCAACTCAGCAACTCAGCATAGAAGCTGGTTCCAGCCCGAGAGCTCGCTATTGGAACCACTGCCGCGCGGTTTGAATGACGAACCAGTGGCTAAAAGAGGTGCAGAAAAGGCGAGGCGGGTGCTTTGGAATACATCCTGGACGACGATAAACTGCACCCTCCGTACCCAATGAGGTAACGTACTCGTCCAGGGCATCCGAATGTCTTTGATAACATCACTGTTGGAGGTAAAAAGAGCCAGACTAGTGCTCTTCTGTCCTAAGCACGAGTAAGCTCGATTAGAGGGACGGCTTCCCGCCACTCTCATTAGAGTCAAGAAAGCAAATCACTGAATAGGAAGGGAACCAATCGCACTGCCCAAGCCACTGAGCATACAGCAAAGCCCTGACCTTACTTGGCAGATGTCCTGGCATCAAGAAGCGAGAGGAAAGCAACTACATTGGCATGCTCTGTGGCTAACCACCGCGATATCGTAACAACTGCACCACACGTGTTCAGCCTGCTGTCAGAGTCTCCTCCCATCCAGTATCTTCCTGGGACCCGGACCATCGTCAAGACAAGCAGAGCCTAGAACAACAATTTTCTCCTGACTGAAGCACGTTCTTTCAACACGGGGTTGTACATATCTGACATTGCGGACAAATCCACACGCCGCCGTGACCTTGGGCCAACTCCAGCCATTACCCGAACCCAAAAAGTGCCGAAGAACGAGATACATCCAAAACCCGGGGGCCGACAATCTACTCGTCTGCGGATTTTACCTGTTTTTTGTCGACTGTCTTGGCCTTTGCTGACAGCGAGTGCAGCAGATTGAGAGAAACCGGGCTCTGTGCACACATTTTGCCTAAACCTACGGTGGCTGGACGGAGTTGCGCGATGTCTTTCCTCGAGACCCCTGCTCAAGCTCAATCTATCTCAGCCCGGATTTCTCAAAGAGCCGTGTATCCAGGACTGGAAGTCACCAGCCGGGGAATTCCCCAATCGTCTTGACCCGTGGAGCTTTTGGCACACGCTCCAACCGTACTAACTGTGGCCCGGCAGCGCTACACCACGATCACTTACAAGTCAAAGTAGTAAGTCCGGATCTTTGCTTCCTACAGATGAGAAATCTTCCTTGTCGATGTTCGTAGCACAATGAATACGTATTATGTGTTGGGGAATCGGGGCTAGTTTGCTCTCCCAGCGGTATGATATCTCTGTCAGCCAGGAGCAAGGAATCCATGACCAGACGTCTTGCTCGTTGACTCGGTCATGACGCAAAACAATTCACCTAAATGTCTGATATGTACTAGTACATCGAGTGGGTAGAGGGGTGTGTTCCTCCCTAGTTGGGTTGAACATCTCGCCTCCAGTCACCAGCCAGGATGGTCAACGCCGACATACATGCACTCACATTCGTCCGTCCACCGGGTCTCACCTACATGATTGTACAGAAAGTCTTGAGTGACCCACGAGCCCGCGCGGGAGTAAATGAAGTCCCCCTAATGTAAGCACCCTGGCTGATGCAGCAGCGAGCTTTGCCAGCCAAGTGACAGGGCATGAGAGTTCTCGACACCCACGGCTGCTTGGCTGGAACTCACCATGTCACCGAGACTCCCAAGGAAGGCCTACTGCCAACAGACGTAGATCCAATACCCCTCTTTCTCTATCCTATTGTGACTTGATGCTATGTATTCATTCGTATTGCATTCTAAAATCGCAAGCTTAGGAAAGGATCGTGTTGTTCTGAAGTGCATTCGCTCCTCATCAAGGGTATCGACGCCCATATGGAACTCGAGCTTCTTCACATCGGAGCAGTGTCAACCATTCACCGCTTCCCGTGAAGTGGTATGCTGGCATACCAAGGATTGTGTCCCAAATACCTCATATCCCTGCCCGGACGGCAGGCTGGACGGCTGACCACCTCAGCGGTGCTTTACTGACTGCCGAGTCTGCCTGCTTATTATTTCATATACAGACCGTTGATAGATGCAGATGGCTGGCATATGCACGACGCATGCTCTACGCGACCCGCCTACAACTTTGGAGCATGGCGAGGTTGGAGGGGGATCTCTTTGATCCGCGAGCACCGACGCCGGCAACGTATCAGCCGGGCCTGCCTGACACCGCTCGTGTTTAGACTTCTTTAAGTTCAAGAGGAGGAGAAGGAGGAGGAGGAATCTATCCACTACTGCGTGCAGGTGGAGGAGGGTTGGGACCGAAATGCCGACCAGCCTGCCGCTGGCAAGGTCAAACAAGTTCTCCCCGCCCAGAGCCCAGCCCAAGCCAGGGGTCGCGGGCGTTGGTCCGGAGGAGGGCAGAGCTTGCGAAGACCGGCCCAACAAACTTCGCTCCTACATCTAACAACAGGATAGGGGAAAGGGGGGAGTGGGAATCCCCCCCAAGGCAGACCGTAGAGTCAACTTGTATTTCGGGGACTCGCCAACATCATGGCCGACGAGCCAACAGATAATGCCAGATATTGACTTGTTAACCTCGCCCATATTGACATATTTTCGTGGTGATGACATGTTTCATATCATGTTAATCAAGCGATATTGTCTGGGCACGGTGATTAATACATGTCTCGCAAGATTGAGTTGTATGGATAAACGAGTTGAAACCCGCCGTGTTGGGGACTCGCTGGACTCGCTGTTGAAGGAGGAAAAACCAGGAAGGACTGGGAACTACTAGTCAAGATAAAAGTAAAGAAGAAAGAACCTGTCCTAATCATTCTCTGGTCTTCTAGTCTCTTTTTCTATTGTAGTTGATGATGACCTGGACCGCAAAGTGGCTGCCTCATGGTGCCGTTGTGACTGGCGATGCCTTCGCAAAATAGCCCTTTTTGGCTCTCTCTCGCGTCCATGAGAGCCCGCGGGGGGCTGTCCCCCTCCGTTGTCGTCTAGCCGTGCTCTACCAAGAGAAAAAGCAAGTCCCTCTCCAAATAACAGTCTGACATCCGTCACGCAGGCCCTTCAGATCTCCCTTACGGTCTCGACGGCTGACCCCGTCTATTGACGCCCATCCTCTGCATCTCGATCGCGACGCCCTCGGCCCTCGCGTCCCGCCCAGCAGCGCTGGCCCTCCTCCTCGTTGTCGTGCCCGAACCCCCGGATGCGCCAGGCGGTGACGAAAGCATGTTCCTGTTCTCGCCCAGCTCCGCCAACTCCTCCTCGCTGCGCCTCCCGCTGCCCTCCACCCGTTCTCCTCCTCCGAGCGCCATCTCGCTCGCCGACGCCGTCGTCTCGCCGCTCCTGAACAGACCTCCTCCGCGCGGCCCACTACGGTCAGACTTGCCGTCGCTGCCGTCGTTCTCGCCGCCGGACCCTCCCACGCCCTCGTCGGCGTCGAGCACGCCGCCGCCGCCAAACGCACCGCCCACGCTCTCCATGGTAAACGGGCTCGCCGTCGGCGCGTCGAGCAGCGCCAGCTCGCGGGCGCCGAACCAGCGGGGCAGCAGCACGGCGCGCACGGGGATGAGCGCGAGGATGAAGACGGGGAACCCGACGGCGGCGACGGTCTGCGTGATGGCAAAGGTGGCGCCGAAGGCGACGAGCTCGACGGCGACAAAGGCCCAGAGGGCGCCGCGGCGGGGCAGGCGGCGCAGCGGGTGCGAGGCCGGGGTCAGGGGCGCGTCGCGGGCGAGGAAGAGCAGCTTGGCCGTGATGCCGTTGGCCTCGAGGGCCTGGACGCCCATGACGAAGAAGAGGCCCGCCAGGACGCCCTGGGGTATGAGGTGCAGGACGTGCAGGAGGGGCCCCGTCATGGTGCCGAGGGTCAGGAGGCCCTGGGCGAGGTTGGAGACGCGCTGCTCGACGACGTGGGTGGCCTTGGGCCGGAAGTGGCCCTTGTTCTCGCCGCCTTCGTCCTCGTCCTGGACCATGCGCGTCACGCAGAGCGACTCGGTGTGGAAGGGCGCTTGGGGGATGAGGCCGTTGGGGAAGGGGAGGCCGAGGATGCCGCCGACGCCCGTGGTGAGGCCCAGGAGGAAGAGATCCCAGTGGAAGCCGGCTGGCTTCTTGAGGGGAAACTCGGTGCCCTGGGCGATGAGGGATGAGACTGTCGGCTGGGGTCAGTGATGATCGGACGGAGCATGCAATAAGGGAAAGCACTCACCATTGTGATCGAAGTAGAAGAGAATGGTAAGTAGGATCGCGAAAGGGATGGCCAGAAAGACATCGCCAACTCCGATGTTCCAAAAGTCGACAAGCCAGCCGCGGTCCACGGTCGGAAAGAAGGCCTTGGAAGTCGGCAGCACCTCCAGCTGCACGTTCTTCATCCGTCCAATGTGGACGAAGCCGGTGAAGAAAATGAGTGTCAGGGGAGTACCGTAGTCTTTGAGGAAGACTCGGATGGGGTGTTTGAAGAGGCTACTGCTGCCAAGCTCACCGCAGACATACGCCACCATGAAGACCATGATGGCAATGAAGATGGAGAGATAGAACGGCTCCTCAGAGCCGAGGCGCTCGAGCACCTGGATTCCCTTCTGGAGATAGATGAAGGCGACGTAGAAGCCAAAGATGTCGCATGGGAACCGGGTGACATATCGCAGCCAGTTACAAGAGTTGGTAACGGCCAGGATCCAGTGGAAGACAAGCGACCAAAGACCGATCCAACACATGAATGCAAGATAGTTGACGCCTGTCGGTTGCATAATGTCGTAGACGGTGCTAGTAACAAGTGTTATCAGCATACGCACCCGTATCCTGTGCTGTGCTAAGGGATGCACATACTAGTTAAAGACAGTGATGGGTCCCGTCACGCCCACGATGACCAGAGGTTGACAGGCGAAGAAGGCAAAGACGACGGCGCCGAGGACGGAGGATAGTAGCACCTCATTCACGCCGTAATTTTCGTGCGTCTTGGTGAACATATCAAGCGAGAATGCCAGGGCTGGGAGGATGCTGTGCCAGTGTCAGTCAGACTGTCTCTATGCTGGCTGACATGGGGTTGGTCTCACTTTGCAAAATACATGTAGATAGTCGCCGGTACGACTCGGTAGTCCCATGCATCTGTCCAATCGCTCCAGTAGTAAGGAGTTCTCCGACGGAGATCGTTAATCATGCCGCGAAAGAATCGGATCTTCCACCAACTCGCCGACTGGGCCCGCTGTGAGGAACCCCCTGCCAGGCGGTCTCGGAGGCTGCCGGCCTCATTGCGAAGGGAGGCAGACCAGCTTCTGAAGTTGAGCCCGGAGCCTCGTTCGGGCCCGGTTCTGTGGCCGCCATGAGCTCCGGGCAGAGAAAGGCTCTCTCCGGCCGACGAGGCTGTGGGGCCGGTCATGATACGGTCTGGGGTAAAACGTGGATGATGAGAGGGGCCGAGTTTGGGTCTGGAAGAGCCTCGCGGGGTTTTGACTCGGACGCAAGGCGAGATTAGAGGTTTGAGGATGCGTGTGAGAAACGCAGCATGTTCTCGATGTTGTCAACGAGATCAATTGGCACGGATGGCCGTTCTGTCGAGCGTGATGAAAACGTTGAGAGGAGAAGAGACTGAACAGAGATACTGACGCAGTGGCGGGCGCCGTTGACTACCTGCAAAAAGGATAGCGCCACTTGCCTCCCGCACCGCGCCAGTTGAGGGCGTCATTTTGCCAAACGGGCCACGGCTTTGACGTAAGCCTGGGTCGAAGGACCACTTTTCTCTATGTTCATCGAGAGCGGTTTGCACAATTCTAGGCATGGAGTATGTGAGGAAGTGGAGAAACTGACTTTGGTGGATCCACAAAGGTCAGAGAGGTTTTTGGCCCTTGCACTTTCGGGCGTGATACCAGCCCAATCCGGCTTCAATCCGTCGCCGCAGTCGGGGCGAGCCCGGAGCCCGTCACTGCAGATGCATGCATAACCGCAGGTTCTATGGCGATCGCAGGGAGATACCCGACAAAGCACCCTTCATGCTTGATGGGTGCATCCTGTTTCGAAAGAGGCTCTATGCTGAGTTGGGCATTTCATGGGAAGAACCGGGTGTTTATTGTCTCCTTCTAGGGGTCAAGTTCAAATCCAAAACGCCGTTCACATGGCGGTCCCGATGGACGCCATCTATCTTCAGTTTTCTTGTCCATGGAATAGATCAACCCTACCAGCACCAGGGTGCAGCCAGCTAGGTATATATCACTCTAGTAGTCATAGAAGCCCTTGCCGCTCTTCTTGCCCAGCCAGCCAGCGTCCACCATCTTCTGCAGCAGGACACTGGGTCTGTACTTGGAGTCACCCGTCTCCGTGTGCAGCACTTTCATGATAGCCAGACACGTGTCAAGACCGATAAAGTCGGCCAGCTGCAGAGGGCCCATGGGGACGTTGGTGCCGTTCTTCATGATGGCATCGATCGAGTCCCTGTCGCCCACGTTGGTCTCGAGGCAGATGATGGCCTCGTTGATGTAGGGCATCAGGATGCGGTTGGCCAGGAAACCAGGCGAGTCGGCAGAGACGGAGGTGATCTTGCCCATGGCCTTGCAGAAGGCGACGGCAGTCTCGAGGGTCTCGGCGCTGGTCTGGAGGCCGCTGATGATCTCGACGCCCTTCTGCACCGGCACGGGGTTCATAAAGTGCGTGGAGACGACGCGCGAGCTGGCCTGGGTGTCCGTGGGGTCCTTGGTCGTCGAGGCAGCTATCCGCGTGATGGAGATGGACGACGTGTTGGTCGCCAGGATGGCGTGCTTGGGGCAGATCTGGGCGAGCTTGCTAAACAGCTCAAACTTCAGGTCGGGGATCTCGGGGACGGCCTCAATGACAAAGTCAACGTTTGACAAGTCGTCCAACGAAGTAGTAGGGGTGAGGAGAGACCGGGCTTTGTCGGCCTGCTCCTGAGTGATGCGGGACTTGGATACATCCTTGGCCAGCAGTTTCTCTGTTTCTCCAAGTTAGAGCATGTCTCCCTGATCCTGATCCAGGCAATCTTGCGCCACCTACCTGCAAAAGCGACCCCCTTGTCCAAAGACTTTTGGAAAGTGTCGACCAGAGTCACCGGGACCTGCGCCTTCTGCGCTGCTACGAGAGCAATACCGAGACCCTATTGTAGTTGCTGCTGTAAGCAATAGAAACACACGGCTTTCACATGCGAAGGCGCATCAGTGCTACTCACCATCTGCCCCGCGCCGATGACACCCAGGCGCTTGACCTGGGCAGCATTGTGTGCTGGAGAGGTGCTAAAACACCTCAATTGGGCTGGGAGCCGTACGGCCTGTCGTGATGCCATGAATGCTGCCATGTTGGTTGTGCGGATGAGGGAAGAAAGATGGAGGGATGAAGACGGGAGCTGTGTATCACAAGTTGATGAGACAGTTGCTGGTAAGCCGAACGGCTAACCTCGGCGTTTTGACGGTTTAACGAGCTTAACTCTCCGCAATCACTATCGATTGGGGTAGATACCGAGGCGTGTACAACCTGTGGAGGCCCACCTTTAGGTACTTAGGTACCCTACAGACTAGGTACAGTGAGCGCCGTGTTAGTGGGTCTGGGTTGCTAAATTGAAGTACACGCGCTACCACAGGCCGCTAACGCGTCCCGACGCGTCTCTCAACTATGGATGTGCTCGCTTCCACTTACTGGTGCCACTATGCGCATGTCAACATCGTCAAAAACTTTGCGACTGTAAGGCGACTTCAAACCACCTCAATCGGCTTCTAGAGGACGTGTTGCTACCCGTCCGTCGCTCACGATGGAGCTGAACGACGTTGCCAACGACACTGTCCATCCCGAAGTTCGGGCTCACATCAACAGCTTGGTGTCTGCTGTACGTTGCTCGATCCTCCCGACAGCCCTCATTGTTCTCTATGGGCGATCGCACATGCTAACATTCTCCACCTGCTACAGCTCGGCGGCAACAGTGCAGACGACGATGGACAGTACAAGCTGGGAGACGACGCCCTGGAAGTCCTGCGTGACATAAAGAAATGGATCCGATTCTACGACGAGAAGACCAACCGTATGGATGTTGCCCGGTGTCTAGCGGAAGCCAACCTCATCGGCGGCGATCTGCTTCAGATCATCGCGCTCTGGCCCGAGAATGCTACCGAAAACAGGCTCAAGGCGAGGCTGGCCTTGGCCTGCTACGAGATTATGGCTCCCCTGACCTGGCCCATCGAGAAAGACCCGGAGAAGATGACTATCAACCACCACAGACACCTACCGGTTCTCCAGCTCGCGCAGCTGGGCTACAAACGAGACATCATCAACTATGACGGGGCGCAGATCTTGCACACCGCCGTCCGGGTCGCTCTACCGTCCATGGCCATGCCGATCGGCGACCGGAGTGCGAGAGACCAGGGCATCATCCGCCTCGTGCTGTTCTTTCTCAGGAACATGGCGATGGTCGCGCCACCCCCCGGAGTCAAGTACGACGGCGACGAGTCCCAGATATCGCGCTCCGCCACGATAGATGCCTTCTCTTACCAAGACATCCTCCTGACGCTGTTGACCATCGCATCCAACATGGGCGACGACTTCCGGTCCGAGGATGTAATCGTCATGGAGATCATCTTCCATCTCGTCAAGCGAGTCGAGGTCGACAAAATGTTTCTCAACGAGCAACAACTCAACAAAGCGAAGGCACACGAGCTGACCGCGGTCATGAATAAGGAAGCCGCCATGCTTCGGGCCTATAATCGCAAGGCGCCGACCCGACACAATCGATTCGGTACCATGGTCTGGGTGAAGAGAGATGACGGCAAGATGAAGTCGCTGTCTGGGCAAGACGCGCTTGCTGACGCTGCCTCTCGCGAATTGAAAATGGATAACTCCAAAACCTTCCGACCGCCGCGCAGGGCCAGGAGGGACGATATGGAGCCCAAGGACCTGGGCCCGCCAGTCTCTCTGAACCCGAGAGCGAACGACCAACTTCGTGGGTTCGTCGAAGAGTTCCTCGACTCTGGCTTCAACCCGCTCTTCCAGCAGGTGCGCAAGTCTCTCGACCGGGAAGCACCACACGTGCTCCACTACCACAGAGCACAGTTCTTCTACCTCGTAGCATGGTTCTTGGAGGCGGAGCGAGCTCGGAGGAAGAGCAAGAAGGGCTCAAACCCTTCCAAGCAGGACGATGTTAATAGCTTCAACCTTGTTGCAGGTGTCCTCAACCAAGAGATGTTTATCAGCTTGAACCGAGCCATTGACCGGTCTTACAACGAGAAGGACTGGCAGGAGCTGACAACGGTCATGCGCTGCTTTACCCAGATTCTCCTGACCGTGCAAGAGATGTCGGAATCGAGCAACGAAGACGACCAGGACATTGCCGAGAATATTCTCAACCGACTGTTCTACGAGGAGTCGACGCATGATGCTGTGGCCAACATTGTGAGGACATACAAAGACCAGGGGTTTGAGTATCTCGACGCGTGCACCGAGCTCACCCACACATATCTCCGCATCCTCGAGGCCTACTCTAAACAGAATGCCGACCTCCAGGTCCGTACGAGGCGGCGAACACGGAAGAAGAAGAAGGCTGCCAAGGCCGCCGCCGGCGAGAAAGAGGAAGGCGACCAAGAGGATGCAGACGATGACTCTGCCAATGACGAGGCAGACGCACAGCGCACAACGAGCGAGCGCAAATTCGATTTCAAGCGGTTTGCCAACCGCTTCGTACCGCAGGGCGTGGTAGACACCTTTGTTAAGTTCACTAGGTTCTACAAGGACCTCAACGACTCGCAGCTGAAGAGAGCACACCGGTATTTCTACCGGGTAGCCTTCAAGCAAGACATGAGCGTCATGCTCTTCAGGGTAGACATCATCCACCTCCTATACAACATGATCAAGGGGCCGGAGCCTCTTGACAAAAGCTCTGGTGTGTACAAGGACTGGGAGGAGTTGGTGAAGCAGATCATCAGGAAGTGCGTGCGAAAGATCGAGGAGCGGCCGGCCCTGATTATCGAGCTGCTCTTCTCCAAGATCAACAGCACTGCCCATTATCTGGAATATGGCTTCGAGAAGCAGACCATCAAAACCAACCCAAAGCCCGGAGCGGAGCTCGTATTTCGGCATATCCTGGAGAGAGATCGACAGATTGCGGTGGCTGTTGGTGTGTTGCTTGACAAGGGCCAGAATGATCACATAGACTGGGTCAAGGAGCAGCTCGCTGCAGCCGAGAGTGAACGGCGCGGATTTGAGGAGCGCGAGAAGGAGCGCGAGAATGCATTGCCCTCGGTGGAGGGAAGCGAGGCGCCGGCAGAGGGAGACGTATCGGCCCCCCCACAGGTCAAGGAGGTGCCCGTAATAAGTAAGTCGATGGTTCTTGCCCTGCCCCTGCCCCGTCAACTTTTTGCTAACCATTCTCAGCTATTCGTTCCGGCGAAACCGCTGACGACGCTCGCCGTACTGCGATCTTCAAGAACTCGCATCTGCGTCTGCTCATGAAGCTCGTAGGCTTTGAGCGGTTCTCCACTGTCGTGGACGAGGACCCCTATGACCTCTGGTGTGTCCCCGGCAGTGTCACCGCCGACGAACTCAAGGAGTCCCTCGATCTCATCAACAAGGCCGAGTTCGACCCCCCGACCTTTGACAACGACGAGTCGGCCGAGGATCAGCTGCGCCGCAAGTCCGCCGTCCGCAAGAAGGCCGCCTTTGACGACGACAACGACGGCGAGGAACTCGATGACGACGACGACCTGCACTTCCCCGTCGGGCCGGCCATGAGCAAGGTCGCCGACGGCTTCATCGACGACGGCGGCAAGCCCGCCAAGAAGCGCAGGCGCAGGAGGAAGGGCAGCGAGGACGGCGCGGAGGAGGAGCTGACGGAGGAGCAGCTCGACGAGCGGGCGCGCCGGCGCCGGGACAAGGAGCGCGAGAAGGCGCTCAAGATCAAGAGCCAGGTCTACGTCAACCCGAGCGACGACGAGACGGACGACGAGCGCGACCGCGAGTTCTTCCGGCGCGAGGAGGCCCTGCGGCGCAAGAACGTCAAGACGATCCTGGGCGAGCTCGACGACGCGGAGCTCAACTCGCAGCCGTCGCTGTTGCTGTCGCAGCAGCAGCAGCCGAAGAAGAAGAGGAAGTCTACCGTGCTTCTGGACGATAGCGATGACGAAGAAGAAGACGTGGAGAATGCCTCGGATGGCGCCGGTAGCGACTCTTCCCGGGCGAGGAGGAAGAAGCGCAAGTCGAGAGCTGCTGCTGCTGCGTCTGCCGCCGACAGCAGTGACGAAGAAGGGGGCGCGGATGCCCTGTCCAGTTCTGCCAGGCCGGCGGCAAGGAGACTGCAGCAGAAGCAGCGGGGTCCCTTTGTTGACAGCAGCGATGAAGGAGACGAGGACGACGACGACGTGGCTGCTGTCTCGAGCCAGCTCAGTGCCGCGAAGCGTCGGACCGGTGGTGGTGGTGCTTCGGACGATGGCGGGGATGCCGAGGACACGCCCATGTCGTCGAGCCCGCATGATGATAGCAGAGGCGCCCCCAGCAAGACCGCCGATACCTCCTCCCTTTCAAAGGGCGCTGGGGCTGCCGCCGACGTCGACGTTGACATGGATGACGATGAGGACGATGTGATTGCCACGGCGCCCGCGAGGAGACGGGTGAAGAGCGGTTTTGTGCTTGACAGCAGCGACGAAGAGTAGCTCTAGGTTGGGATAAAAGGTACCTCAGTTGTGCAAAGCATGGCCCGGCGTTTTGGTTTTTGTAGTAAGGATTCCGTGGCACATAGTCTTTGGGCGACACACAACAGGATGGGAAATGATAATGAATGTACAGACATAGTATAAAAAGGCCCGAACGAGGCGGCAGAGATACGAGACCCAATGTGCTAGGTTTTCCTCTCGCAAATGTCTGATTTCGTGTTTCACGGTAGCTTTGAGCCGTGGACAGTTGTGGTATCAAGCAGAAACACCCTTTAACGCCGTCTATATGTATACCCATCTTTTTGAATGCCTTGCAACGTCGTGAAAAATCCCAGTCGAAGCTCGTCTCACAGATCATCACCGTCGTCCGCATCGGGCCCGACAACGGTCCCATTCCTGACACCCTCGGCGGCCTTGCCATCCTCCTCCGCGACCTCATCCATCTCCTCGTCCGTGTCGGCATAGAACCGGTCCACGGCCTCCTGCTCCGCGTCCCTCGCCCTCTGCACCCTCTGCGCGCCGGCGTCCCGCCGCTTAGCCCTGCTCGCCGACTCGACCGCCTCGGCCGCCGCGGCCGCGGCGTCGACCTCCCCGTTGATCTCGTCCCACCCCCGGGAGCGGCTCTGTATCGCGCGGCTGGCGGCCTTGCTGCGCTGCACCTTCGCCTGCGTGCGGTCCATGATCTGCTCCGCGCGGTCGGCGCCCCTGTCGGCGCGCCGGCGGGCGCGGGCCGAGGGCGCGGCCTTGCGCCCTTGCTTGCGCGTCTTCTTGGTCACGCCCGCGGCCTGGTGGAGGCCCAGGATGGAGGGGCGGTGGTCGGTCGAGGGGGCCGGCGCCTGCACGTTCTTGAGGGACTTGTCCGTGTTGATGGAGGGGGAGGTGGCGCGGCGGGCGGCGCGGGAGTGCTTGGAGGGCGCTGTGTGTGCGGTCAGTCTCTCGCGTGAACATTGCTGTGGCATTACATGTGCCTGCAGTATTGTATACTGCTTGAGAGACTTACGTTTCTTGGCCATTTTCGTAAAATACCCTTCTTGTGTATGTTATTGAGGCTTGGTTTTTCTAAAGATAGGTATAGGTAGTTCCTGACCGCATATTTCTATAGTTTCTATGGCGGGGAGATTGATTCTGCCAGATTTCACCGCTAAAATTTTCCATTATCGATAGCGGCCGCCAAGCAAGCAGGTGCGGTGAGCCCTGTTGTTGATGATGACAAAACGTTTGCAGAATATGGGTGCTTCGATTGAGAGAACTAGAGGTGAAAGGAACTTTTGAAATATTCCATGCAGAGGGAAATGAATCGATTATCATTGATCTGATAGATCTGATGATGTCAACACTCCGGCTCGCTCCCGTATTTTCGGCGCCGTTGCGGCCCCACATCGGCCGTTCCTTCCGTATCAAGTCTCCAGGCCATTTTTCACAAGGACTGGTGAATTTCTTTTTATCGAGATTTTATGATCGAGTTTGTTAGACATCTGACTATGTACTTTTGCATATATCGTAACACGTAATTCGTGGCCCCTTCGTGGTGCCGACACCTTGCCGAGGTACCGTCAAGCGACACTCAGGGACACTGGCAGACCCTGTCTAAGACATTAGACCTTCGCAAAGAAGGTTTTCCGTTTATTTAATAGCTCCTTCTCCTCTATCCTCTTGATTGCATTCATCTCCTCTCAGCACACCTGTGAGTTGTAATTCTTGTCATAGGCAATCAGGACTCCAGTGAGATGAACGGCCATGGCAAAAACAACCAGTATGTGAAATAGCTGGTGTGAAGAGCCGTAAATGTCAAACATCCCGGGCTTGATGCACTCAGGGAACCTCGTCTGGGCCCGGGCATTAGCACGTATGCAACTACGGCAAAAGCTTCGGTACCGGATACTTACCGAGTATATGATGACGCCAAGCAGAAACAGACCACCCTCTCCAAAGTAGTAGGGCAAGCCGGACATCTGGATCATCCTGTTGATCCCATATGCTTTGATGCCATGGATGATTGGGACCAAGCCAGAGAAGCCGGTACCAACAAAACAGCAGAGCCGGAACGTGCGCCACTCCAGACCCTGAAACTTGGGCAAGACCAGAACTATAATGGATAGCGCGCCTAATGCAGCTATCTGTTCGGGTCACAACAGTCAGGCATGCATTTAACTGTCATTCGGAGGCTGCAGGGACTTACCATGCCCCAGTAGGCTGCACGCAGGGTCATATCACACCAAAATACAACGTAGATGCCCGAAAAGAAGTGGCCGAGGATGAGCACGATGATGCCAACAAAGTCAAGGCGCAGCCACAGCTCCGAGACATGTTGCGAGTGGTTCATGAGGGTGTGATAGCTCGTGGACAAGCCCAGGCATATGGCTGCGGTGAGGAGGAAGCACGCAAGAACCAAGTAGTCCCCGACAGAGGCTTGCGGGTATTTCAGACGGAGGTATGCGCAGATGTAGAACTCGCCCAAGAGAAAGATGATGGCGGGGATGCCGTGGCTGTAGATGTTGATGGTCTCGTTGTGCATGTAGAACCAGCTGGCGAAGCAGCTCTTGGTCGAGTCCGATACCGACCGATAGCCGTGCCGGAGGAACTTGTTATCCTGGTACCAGGCTGGGAGATCCTCGTACGAGATGAGCCGAAGCCTGAGCTTCTCTAGGCTCCCGGTCCTGGTCCGCGACGGCTCCGAAGGCTCAAACCCGGAGTCGATTCGCGGGCACAACCCCGGCACAACAGCCATTTTGGAGGAGAAATGAAGAGAAAGGAAGACATTGCGCTACGAACTGGCAGCGAGAGAGAAAGGCTCCCAAACTGCGCAATTTAAACTGAACAACTCAAAGAACGGAGGTGGGACGGCCCCATCTTTCTTAGCCGAAGGTGGGAAGAAAGTGTCAACCGGTTAGGCACGCGAGCCAGCCGCCGAGCGGCAGCGAAAAATTGGGGGGGAGCCGATAGAAAACTGGGACACCTGCATGAGGGCATTCCCAGCCAGGCGGGGGATCGCACCAGTCAACGTGAAGGGCGATGGTGGGTAATGGTAGGTCTGCGGGCAAGTATCCCAACATTTAGAACGAGAACGATCGATTGAACAGGAATAGAAAGGTTTGTGGCTTCGGAGGGGCGACTCCCCCCGTGTCGCATTCACATGTTGTGAAGGTGGTCTGCATCGAGCCGTGTATCCGATGCTCCACAGCCAGCGAGAGGACGGCAAGAAGGCCAGCAGCATCTCTGAATTAACTCTTTGACGTACGTCCTGTATGCATGCCATGACGGGCATCGCCCAGCGACGCCCAGCAAGTGTGGAGAGCCAGAGCAAGAGAGCATGTGGAGAAAAGACGCAGGATGAGGGGTTGTGTGGGAACGATGGGATGCTTCAGTCAATGATGTGCGTCTAGCAAGGGCTTCCCCAACCAAGATCTTCGATCAAGTTGGAAAAGAGTTGCAAGTCCTGGGTCCGTCCTCTGGATGGCTAGATCAGGCCCTGGCTCAGGGCTCGGCAATTGACAAATCGCTGGGAGGCTTGTGTCTAAGTAAGTGAAAGCTGCACCCAAGCAAACGGCATGCATAACGAGGAGCCTGCCAAGTGATAAAAGACAAGGAAGGCACTTTCAAGGCCTGTAAAGACAAGCTGTCTTTTGGTAGCAAAAGTAAAGAGGAAGGTCTGCAGACTGTTCATATGCTGAGCTTGATGGCCGCGAGCAGATGAGTAGAGGCAACAACCTAAAGTACGGAGTAAGGACGGAGTAGGTACCTTGCATTACCTACTTGTATGTACTCCGTAAGTGCACGAGGATGAACACAACCTGGTGATTGATAATAATAAGCCATTTGGAAGGAAGGGCAGCCCGCGCATGGGAGAGCCCCGCCCATCTTCCCTGCCTACGGAGTACAATACAAGTACTGTAATTTACACGCCATCTACCGTACAGAGACTGGCAGTGACAGGTGGTCTGGGCACAGCCTCCACTACAACTACAAGACGGACAGAACAAAACAGACCAACGACGATGGATGCTTGTTTGCGCTTAGCAACCAGACCCGTTCTTCACATGCACCAAAACATTCCAGCAATCCTCGACGCCGAACTCCACTGTCCCATCTCTCGAGTCGCTCTGCAACGCAAGGAAAACAATTGAGCGCTGTCTCTGCCATAAAGGCCAACGCTGGATATGGCTCGCATGTTCAAGGTGGCCTTTGTGAGATCGATCCCGTCCTAGTATCGCCAGTCTCTTCGCCTTGCTTCTGCGATCTTGACCTTGCGCACACGGCGCTACGAATCGTCATCCATGATGAACGCTCCCGAGTCGAGATACCCAGCTTACTACAACCCCAACATCTACCAGCATCCTACCTATCTTGGCAGCCTTCCCGACAGACTGCGCGAGCCCAGCATAGCCGTCCCCGTCATCCTCCTCCTTCTTAGCATCGTCTATAGCTCCTCCTGGGGTCGCGCACCAGAGTCCACGCCCATCCGACAGCGCCTCTGGGACACCACCGTTTCTGTGCTTCCGGCGAAGCTGCTATATGTGGTCGACGACTGGATGAATCCCTTTCCTCGCTCCATGCTGGTCCCGCGGCTCTCTAGCCATCAAGCCAAAAGCGAGGCTCTAGCAAGGATACTGGGAAGGGACAGGCATGGCGGCATTGTCGCATCGGTGTCGCACGCCGGCAAGACGGGCCTCTCCAAGCTCATGACCAAGGGGAGACCGGATGCGCCTGCCGGCCTGGGCAATAGCAGCAACTCCTGTTACCAGAACAGCATTCTACAAGGGCTGACGGCACTCAAGCCCGTCCGAGAGTATCTCGCCAGGATCGCCTCTGACGAGGAAGGGACGCTCCCGAGAATCTACGTCACCAGAGCTCTCGGCATCTTGATACAAGACTTGTACAGCCCATCAAAGAATGGACAGACACTCTGGGCACCGCCGATGCTGAAGAATATGAGCACGTTCCAACAGCAGGATGCTCAGGAGTACTTCTCGAAGCTGCTCAACGAAATGCAAGAAGAAATCGAGAAAGACTTGAAAGCAAACCGCAAGAAGCCTGGGTACGGCTTGGAATCCAGCAATGATGGAACGAGTGGTAGTCAACACAGCGACGACAGTGGCTACCAAACAAGCTCGGCCATCTCAAAGGCAGTTTCCGAACTCAATGATTACAGGTTTCCTCTAGAGGGTTTGACGGCCCAGCGTGTCGCCTGCTTGACCTGCGGTTACTCATCTGGACTGTCGATGAGCCAGTTTCAGTGTGTCACGCTCGGCCTCGAGAGAAATCGCCAAGAATATACCCTCGAGAACATGTTGGACGACTTCACGGAGATCGAGGCGATCGAGGGTGTGCAGTGCGCAAATTGTACGCTGCTCAAATTCCGCGATCGCATCCGGATTCTTCTGGACAGGCTTCGAGAGAGCTCAGGCAAGAACGATGAAGACCTCAGGGCGCAGCATCCCCAGCCCTTTGAACGGTTGGAGACCATCGAGACGGCGCTTGAGGAGGACGACTTTGAAGAAAAGACCATGGTGGACAAGTGCAAAATTCCCAAGGATCAGCGGATAGAATCGACAAAGTCGAAACAGATGGCCATAGCTCGAGCGCCGCCGAGCATCGCCTTCTACATTAACCGCTCCAAGTTCGACGAGTATAGCGGACACTTCTACAAGAACCCAGCTGCTGTCCGTTTTCCCAAGCTGCTAGATCTTGGGCCTTGGTGTTTGGGTAGTGCCCAGTCCATGCTAGCTACTGGAGTCTCCGAGAAGGAGAAGAACGATGCGAGCGCGAGCAAAGAGCAATGGCAACTACCGCCTAGCCTGTCAATTGTTGCAGGCTCCATGAGGAGAACTCACATCACCGGACCTTTCTACGAGCTGCGAGCCGTGTTAACTCACTATGGCCGCCATGAGAACGGACATTACATATGCTACCGCAAGCATCCGGTCAATATACCAGATGTCGACCATACTCTGAACGAAAAGCACAAAGATGAGCCAGCAAATCTAGCTTCAGAGGCTTCCGGTGATGATGTGGAAGATACTCCAATCGCGGACGAGGACGCAAAAGAGTCTGATGACACCCTCATTGGCGAGACGCAATCCCATTGGTGGCGCATCAGCGATCAGGACGTCACCAAGGTGGAGGAAGCGACAGTCATGGCTCAAGGAGGCGTTTTCATGCTCTTCTACGATCGCATCGACCCGAACTCGGTGCTTGTTGCAGACGAGGAGTCTCGTGTAGATGACAAGACTGATGATGACGAGACACTTGTGGGCGTTGAGGAGGTGTCGGGGGTCATGACGCCAACGGATGACGGGCCTTTGATCAAGGACGAGATTGTGGTTGGTAACGGCGGGCTCAAGGCTGCGGTTAGGAGCGTGATCCAGCCCGGGGTAACAACAATCGAGGTCGCGCCGAGCGAGATCAGAGCGGCATCGAGGAAGGGGCTCGAGACGTCGATAGACGTTGCGCAAGGCGATGTCAAGGCAGCCGAGAGGGATCCACTACCTTCATCGATCCAGGTTGCATCTGGTGAGGTCAAAGCGGCATCGAGAGATCCTCTCGCATCGTCTATTGAGGTTGCATCGGCTCAGGTCAAGGCTGCTTCGCGAGAGGAACTGCCAACGTCTATTGAGGTGGCGCCAGGCGATGTCAAAGCTGCATCCAGGGCTCCGCTCTCTGCGCAACATTCCGCCTCTATCGAAGTCGCTCCAAGCGACATCAAAGCCGCTTCGCGACAGCCTCTCGACTCCTCTATTGAAGTTGCGCCGGGCGATGTCAAACCCGCCTCGAGGAGCGCCATCGCTCCACCGCATCTGCCCTCTATCGAAGTGGCATCTGGCGAGACCAAAGCTGCGGCCCGAAGCGATATAGCAGCGTTGGATTCTTCCATCTCTGTAGCATCCAGCGAGACCAAGGCGGCGGTCAGAAGTTCCCTTGAGCCGGTCAAGTCGTCTCAGGCTGAACCCACTATTCTAGAAGAGCCTGCGGAGGCTCAAGAGCGCGGTTGAATATCTTATGAGTACCCCGGCTTTGATCATCAGGCTAGGATTCTAGGGAGGTACAAAACTCTATTTGCATCAGCAAGGCGTTAAGCATGGACAGCCCTGGTATATATGGACTTTGAGGAGGGAAAGAGGCTTTGAGTTTCTGAGCCCCTGCTCTGGTGTTTCTTGGTTTCGAATTGGACATGCACAACGCACACACAATATCACAAATAGACAGGTCTGGAGAGTTTTCACAAGCAAGGATATTCCATGAGGCATAGTTGCTTCAAGAATTTGGTTCCTGGTGGTTCTCTGACTCCTTGACACAATGCAACACCCACACACATACACACATTCGTGAATCTCTCGACAACCCCCTTCTCCGCAACTCCATAGGTCCCGGCTTGAGATTCGGAGATCTCACATGTTCTTTCTCATGTCCTCCTCGCCCGCCGCAATTCTAAACGCTCCTCATCATGGTCTTTGATCTTCTGGATTTTCCCCTTTGAAACACAAACTCCTGTCAATGTGTCGATGCTGATTAAAGATTCCTCCCTCATCCCTGGTTTCAACTCAAAACGCCATGCTGACCGCCGCACATAGAAGTGCGCACAAGAAAAGGAGACCTCCCCCCCTTCAAAAGGTCCCGCGGACAGAAAACAGAAGTCTACACAAACGCGGTATGGTGATACAGAAGGGAAGTTTTTGTCGAAGAGAATTTGGGGGGGGTAGTCGTGAAACATCGACGGGCGACGCTTTGAAACAACAAAAGGAACCCTTGGTGCGCACGAAAATGGTGCAATGGGGGGAGAAAGACGTGAAAAGGGCACACCAAGGTTGGGACCGGACTCGGGACAAGTGATGTGCTCGGAAGGAAATCGACGGGGGAGCGCTTCGCTTGTACAGCCCGGGGGACTCGCTTGTGGCTCCCTTGGTTTACGCGGTCTTTGCCTCGGTGGAGTGGTCGTCCTTGGCGGGGATGACCGACTGGGTGACGGGGTCCCAGTCCTTGAAGCCGGCGTCGTCGCCGTCGCGGTTCAGCATGTAGCCATACTGTTTGGGGTTGGCCTTGAGGTAGTCCGGGACGTCAAAGTTGCGGTCGATGCGGGTGGCGTTGCTGCGGTCGAACCTATCATACACAAAGCATGGTCAGTGAAACGATTCTCCTTCTTTCTTTCTTGCCTGTTTTTTTGGTGCATGTGGTTGTTGGCCCTTTTTTTTTCCTTGGCAAATCTGTCCCCCCTATTTCCCCCCTGGTCTTTTTCCCCTTTTGTACAACTTGATCTTGCATCTCACGGGACTGCCGTACGCCGAGCCCCCCCGCATGGCATGGCGTGAGGGAGGACAAGATCGCACACAAGGGACCAACGAGAATTCAGATGGGAAAAGGAGATGTGTGTGTGTGTGTGACAAGAAAACTTACATGTCGATGCCGTGGCTCACGCGGTGCAGGATCTTGAGCGGGTCCTTGAACTGGGGCTGGTCCATCTCGGTGTGGGAGAAGCTGGTGATCTTCTTGATCATCTCGGCGAGGGAGCTGAAGCAGTAGCTGCAGTGCCAGCCGGCCTCGACAAAGATCTTGTGCTCGTTGCTGTGCTCGCGCAGGGCGTTGGGCCGGACGGTGTCGTTGAGCTGGTAGGTCGTGGCCTGCGGGTGCATCCAGGTCGAGTCGACGAGCCACTGGTACGAGTAGTAGAAGGCGCGCGAGCTGAAGGTCATCTTGCTCGGCAGGGCGCAGTTGCGCAGCACCTTGAGGGCCTCGGGCTTGAAGAGCTCGTCGACGTCGGCGACGAGCAGCACGTCGCCGACGCGCGCCTCCTCCTCGCCCGACAGGTAGGGGATGACCTGGGTGTACATGGCGTCGCGCGAGGCGCCCTCGCGGGCCCAGCTGTTGGCGAAGTCGCCCGTCGTCAGGTCCATGGTGCGGCGGATCATCTTGGCGTGGTGCTGCGCGAAGCGGCCCCAGTTCTCCTGCACGTGCAGCGGCTTGGGCTTGTCGGTGAAGGTCTTGTCCGACTCGAGGATGACAAAGTAGTCGACGGCGGGCGCCATCTGGCCCATGCGCAGCTCGAGCAGCTCGAGCTCGGTGTTGACGAGCAGCAGGTCGTAGATCTTGCGGCTCGAGGCCTCGGGGCGGGCCAGGGCGTCGAGCCGGAAGAAGGAGCAGAACTGCGCGGCGGCCCGCTCGCCCAGCACGTCCGGGTGCACGCCGGGCGCCAGCTTGGCGGCCGTGGGCTTGTCGTCCGCGGAGGAGACGGACGTGCTCGGCGTGTAGTGCGCCGGCTCGTAGTTGGCCGCCGCCGCCGCCTTGTGCCCGCCGCCCTTGACGATCTCGTCTATCCGGTCCTGGACGTCGTGGTGCAGGCCGAGGCGGTAGACGAACCAGAAGAAGACGACAAAGGTGGCCAGGGCCAGGAACTTGATGTGGTGATTTGAGGATCCCATCTTGGAGGCGGCAAACATATTATTATTTCTCTTCTGAGAGTGAGGCGAGGATGACCAGAAGAGAAGGGGCCGTGGTATTCGATATTGAGAATGGGGGAGAACACAAAAAAAAAGAAAGTTGGACCCCGGCAGGCAAATTCGTGATGATTATTACTTTTGGGATATGAATTACGGGCGAGACGATGCCGCTGAAGGAAGTACCAGGCAAAGAATGTAAGAGCGAACGGTTTTTCTTTCGAGACAGACGGGACTGTTACTCGTGAAGCTTGGGAGGGAGAGGCCCGGTTGGAATGAATGTGTGTGAATCGACCAAAAGGATGAAGAAGGCAAAACAGCCAGCAGGAGACAAGCAGAGCAGAAAGAAGAGGGCAGACCAGGTGGGCGAGCGAGTCAACGCCGAGGAGGAGGAGGAGGGCGTGAGAGTGGTATAATTAAGCGCGGACGCTCGCTCTCGTGGCGTGGGGCGCGGAGTGGCTGTGGATGCCAGTCTGCCGTGTGGGAGGAGAGTTTTTGGGGGTGTGGGAATGCCACCAGGAAGGGTAGATCGCGTTATTAGGGTGAATCAAGCATATCAGGGGAATGGCCAGGCCTTGTCACAAAGGGGTGGAGAGGGAGGATGGGAGGATGGGAGGATTGGAGAGCAGGGAAGGGGGCCGAGGGAGGTCGGCTACAACATGCAGCTTTCTACGGCGTACGGAGGAACTACCTACTAGGTAGACAGAGAGGGAGGAGGTTTGAGGCGACGATAGGGCTGTCCGCTAGTCAAGGTGGGTGAGCCTGGTCCCTTTCGCCCTCGTGGAGACGAAGGATGACGGGAGGTTGAGAGTGAGCAGCGGGCCCGGTCAGAGTGCGAGATGACAAGGGGTTGAGGCGGGAGACCCGAGCATGATCATGTCTCTCTACGGAGTACTCTATTTTTTATTTTTTTTTTGCCTCGAGGGTAATCATCTAAGTACCCATGAGCCCATCGAGACCCAGGGGTACCTATTGGGTGATGTGCAACATGCACCAGGGTCTGAGGGCTTCCACGATGGGATATCTAGACCAAATTGGTATTCCAGCCCGCCATCGTCGCCCAATAAGCACGGCATTCGTCAGCCACTCTGCACGGATAGCGCCATCTGGCATGAATATTCGTATCCAGACCGCAAACTACTGTGCTTTGGACCATCCAACCCTCGCAGCAGACAAATTTTTTCTCTTTTCCGCCTTTCCCCTAAAGGAGCCGGGCCCAGACGCTAGAGACAACCTTGGGAGAGATAAGACAGAAGCAGGCAAGGCACGAGAGCCAAGACCTGGTACCTAAGCCCAGGGATGGATGGCAGCACTCCCCCAGTCCCGGTTATTTAGGTACATTGCACTGGACTGACAGCAGAGAAGGGCTGATAGCTCTGTCTCGTTGAGGCAAGAATCCGTGTCAATCTTGGAGTTGTACCCGTCTGACGTTGCACGACCAGCCGACTGTCTTGTCTTGGGGGGTTTCGGTTGAGAATGCCTATCAATTCCAACAGACTCTTGTTTTTCTCTTCTCCCCTATATGAAAAAAAAAGGGGCTCCTCTCGTCCAGGTTTGCTCTACGGAGTGCATTTGACTATACTTAACTAGAGGCAATGCCAACCATCATCACTTTGATTGGGATTGGCTTCGAGATAGAGCTAGACGGGCATTTAATAAACATCCACAAGACTATTGCCTGCCGACCGAGATCTGGAGGCTGCACTAGACCAAGCCACAGAGACGCCAGCATTCGTGGCAATTTCGGAGGGGCTGAGAGGCCGGGAGAGAGAAGAGAGAGAAAAAAATTGAAGCATTTCGAAACAAAGTGTCCGGTGGAATTTGCGGTGATACAAAAAAGCAGGCGGGCGGATCTAGCGGGAAGTGCGATCATCATTTGCGGTCTTAGTGCTCCCAGGCTTTGCGGCTAGTGTTTCTAGTCTTGCCCCTCGTCTGCGCGGCGCGTTCTTTTAGCGTGTACAGGTCGCATTCGGCGCGTCGCCGGGAACCTTAATTCTATTCATGGGGGGCCATAAGTACGTAGGTACAAATCCGAACAATCTAACTAGCCGGGCGTGGTAGGCTAATGGGGATTACTTGTACCTACATCTACTTGTAGTTAGTTGCAGCAAGTACCTTGGGTCTCCCCGTCGCCCCCCCCATCCTATTTGGGACACCCTCTTTTTTCTCCCTTCCCTCCTTTTTTTTTTTTACAGCAGAGGAGGGAACAGGAGTGCGGTCGACAGGGTTGACAGTTGCGAACCACCGCTCACTGTCCCTTGCACTCGCCAATCTTGTCTTTCATCGGCCTTGGTGGTTGCATGCAGATGTCATACCGCTGCCAGCCAGTCTGACGGCTCAGATTAGATCGTGGATGGGCAGGCGATGAGATGAGATGAGATGGGAGATGAGACGAGCACCACAATTGGCAACGGGGGGTGGCAGAGGTTGTTGATGGAATACCTACCCAGGGTTCTCGTTCTCCCAAGAAGAGAAGAGAAGAGACGCTAGAACCCGACGCGGAGGGTTGGCAGATCCGTCTTCCTGGTCGGTGTGTACCTCTTGCAATAGGGTCTGCAGGGGGTGTCCAAGTCAGCACGATGGGGATTGTCCCAGGGACCCCCCCCCCCCCCCTCTTATCAACGAGCTGGTCTGTCGGCCGCCCATTGGCTCGCTCTCTGCTCGCTCTTCTGGACCCTACAGGGTAGAGGGTACGTAAGTCTGGCATGGGGGCAGCGTGGCTGATGCATCATGTTGTCAAAGCTTACAACATACCTACACGGTTCCAATCTTGAACTTCGTATCTGACCGACCCCGAGGACGGACAACACCTTGGCAAACATGCCATCCCAGGCAGCACCTGCATCTGTGCAACCATGAGGAGGATGAGGGGACCTTGCGCGGGGGGAACTTACGTAGGTAGATAGGTATGTACTGCCCCTCACTCAGCCATCCGCGTTTCCCACGTCTTCAGTCGTCATCGCCATCGCCATCGCCATCGTCGGGTAGTACGGGTAGCCTTGCGATCCATTCTCCACCAAAAGTCCACCACCTCGTGTCCTGTTGTGCAAATTTCATATCTTACGCTGGCTGCTGCTAGCCGCCGATCGGGAGGAGCCTGCAAAGGGTGTAATGGGCTGGCTGCTAGCTGATTGAGGATCAGCCACAACCCTCCTAGACAAATCCTGCAGCTCCTCATTACTCGGTAGTGTGTCAAGTTGGGTATGTACCTGGGTAGTTGGTTCGTGCATTTCGATTCTTTCCGCGGCCGCTGCCCTGACCGCACACACCCATGCATGCAAACACGAGAAAGCAATCAGAACTACTTGTAAATATCGCACAGGCCACCGCCCCTTTGGGACAGAAGTCTGGATGTGACACTAAGGGACCTCGAGGACAGGGCTTTCTTTTTTAGCTTGGCCATTTCCGTGCGTCTGTGCATGCAAACCATTGGCGTGCCGGCCTAAAACGGCGAATCCCATCTCCCATGGCACCATGCCAGTTGATGCCAAACCCGTCCTCTTTTGTACAAGTAACTCACTCGATACCCTGTCTTTCGGGGTCGCTTTATTAGCACTTACTCCCACATCCACACCCCCCACTCATCTCATGGCTCCTTGCTCAGAAGGGAGACCTTGAAAATGGAAAGCTTGACTCTCAGCTTTTGCAAGGCCAAGCAAGATGCTGTGCAGATGGAGGGAGATCTAGGGCCTCGAAGGAGAACAGATCTGAGAAGCATACATAGGTAGTTCGTTGCAGCTGTAGGCAAGGGCTGTGCTACTATGTGATGTCGGGCGTGTTGTGTGCCTCTTCTCGCATGCGCACCCTCGTCAAGGTCTGCTCCCCAGTGCCAGCAAATCGCCGTCCGTCCTGTTGTCCGTTTGCCGCTAGGTCAGCCAGCCTCACTCGGCTACTGATCGTCTTGATTCAAAGCTACCTATACCTCACAGGTAGTAAGGTACCTACCTACACTTCCAGACCTAAGAATCTACAAGTAGCCAGACGGACACCCCTGGGTCCCTCTCGTTCCCGTCTGGCCTGGTCTGCGCATGCCAAGTCTCGTGTCGGCCGCCTTCCTAGCTTCACTCCCTTCCCAGAGTAAGGTAAGGTAGGTAGGTAGAACATACTCCGTACATGGTTTTGCTCTCACTTCTCCTCTCCCTCCTTTGCCTTCCTTTTCACCACACCAAAATTATCCTGCCGGGGCCATTCATTCCTGGTTAGACAGGTCCGGTCACCAACCAGTTGTTCTTTCTGTAGGTTTTCCTCGCGCGGCGACACCCTCCGATATCCCACAACATCACATCACCATCACGCTCTTTGGCTTTTACTTCCCCGTTCCATTTTATCATGCACCGTCCATAGGTCTTCTCAGCCACAATCACACACCATTAGGTGGTGTCTCGTACTGCTGCTCTTTCGTTCGTTTGGTAACCCACCAGCTCCTGTGCAGTTTCGGTACTCACTGCGGGACACTCTGTCCGGCCACATCTTCATCGTCACTCTTTTGTCACAATCTCTTCCCCAGTCAGCCATGTCTTCCTCGTCTTCCTCCGCTCCGGTGATCCCCATCACCGAGAAACCAGCCCCGCGGCTTGGCCCTGCTCTGCATCCCGCCTTCTACATTGCGTGAGTGACGCTGCTGCTGACCCTATCACATCTGTGGCGTGGTGTCTAATCATGGAGCAAACAGGAGCTGGATCTTCTTCTCAAATCTGACCATCTTGTTCAACAAGTGGCTGTTGGATACGGCAGGGTTTAGTGAGTATTTTTTTACAACTAACAGTGTCGAAACACCTACTGACATTGCCTTCTATAGAGTACCGTACGCGACTTTCCCCTCGGCTCCTGGTGGTAGAGAACACCTTCAACTAACATTTGTTGTGGCCTTCTAGCCGTCATTCTAACATGCTGGCATCTCGTCTTTGCGACCCTGGCCACGCAGGTGCTGGCTAAGACGACTCACCTGCTCGACTCGAGGAAAAACGTGCGCATGACGGGCCGCATCTACCTGCGCGCCGTCGTCCCCATCGGCGTCCTCTACTCGGGCTCCCTCGTCTGCTCCAACCTCGTCTACCTCTACCTCTCGGTCGCCTTCATCCAGATGCTCAAGGCCGCCGCCCCCGTCGCCGTCCTCTTCGCCTCGTGGGTCTGGCGCGTCAAGGAGCCCTCGTGGCGCTCCTTCTGGAACATCCTCATCATCGTCTCGGGGGTCATCCTCGCCAGCCTCGGCGAGATCGACTTCAACTGGCTCGGCTTCGTCTTCCAGCTCGGCGGCATCGTCTTCGAGGCCATGCGCGTCGTCATGATCGAGGTCCTGCTCCGCGGCGAGGGAGACCTGCAGAAGATGGACCCCCTCGTCAGCCTCTACTACTACGCGCCCGTCTGCGCCGTCATGAACTTCTTTGTCGCCGCCGCGACCGAGTTCAGCACCTTCAAGTCGGAGGACATGTGGAACACGGGGCTGGGCATGCTGCTGCTCAATGCGGGCGTTGCCTTTATGCTGAACGTGTCCAGCGTCTTCCTGGTAAGCTTTTCTCTCTCACACACACATACCCAGCCAGGCAACCCGATCAGATCATCACACAAGATTGGCAGCATTGGTCCTGGGAAGAAGCAAAGAAATTCAATGCACTAACTTTGTCTTTGTGTGCTTCAGATCGGCAAGACCTCGGGCCTCGTCCTGACCCTGACCGGCATCCTCAAGAACGTCCTCCTCATCTTCGTCTCGGTCCTCATCTGGCACACGCACATCACCGCCCTGCAGTTCCTCGGCTATGCCGTCGCCCTCGGCGGCCTCCTGTTCTACTCGGACAGCCTGAAGTGGGAGCACGTCCAGGGCGCGTCGACCTGGGCCCGCGGCGTCATGGACTCGCCGCGCCTGGACGAGACCCGCCTGTCGCCCCTCGTGCGCAAGACGCTCATCGCCGCGATGGCCCTGCTCATCGTGGGCATGCTCGTCGTGGGCATCACGTTCGACGACACGATGGCCAAGGTGGCTGGCAGGAGCCCGTGATTGCGCACACACACACCCTCTTTCTGCCCGCACCCATGGAGGTGTTTATCACACACTGTGACACACGTTACAAAGGCTGGATTGGTTGGGCGTTTGTATAGAGAGATTTTCTGCTTGCATAGCTTTAAGGAGAAGGGACATTTTCACGGCGTTCATAATGGAGCGAAAGGGGGGGGAGGGGTTGGATTGTGATACACCTTGGGTGTGTTGACGAGAGACTTGTGGCATGGCGAATTGCATTATCACCGGGGGAAGTCCCCAGGAGAAGAAAACATTCAAGTGTCCGGGGCAGGATGCTTCGATGAAAGAAGCCATTCACGAGATTTTTTTGATTTTTTTTTTGTTTCAATACTTGGAGTTGAGAGCGAGTTCCATAGACAGACTCTGTGACAACCAGAATCTATATCCATAGATCCAGTTGCACGGCGCCCAGCGAGGCATAACGAATTCCAGACTCAAGCATTTGCAAAATGCAATCCTCCCTCCGGGCCTTAACGAGAGATGACCGCGTCGGAAAGGGCTGCTCTGAGGACAAAATACGTGAGGTACCCATCCCTTGAGAGATACTTGACGGTACCTGCCTTGCCTCTGGAGATGTCTCGATCTCGCGAATGTGGCGCTCTTGGCATGAACCACCCAGAGACAAAATAGGGCGCCTTTCTCCTGGCTGGCCGAGTCAGGCTGTCTCACTTCCCCGGCCAGGCCAAGGAACTGGGCCAGGCGTGTGAGGTGTGCTGGACAGAGGGGAAAAGCAAAAGTTGCATCTTGTTCAGCTAATCTATCCCACACCACACACGCTTCAGACTACCTAAGGTAGGTAATAAGCGCTTTTGATGAAAGTGGCATGCCCAAACGTCGAATTGTCTCCAAAGAATGTCGAGAGACGTGTTCACCGCCGCTTGTCTGTCCTTTGCCCTTGTGTGTGGCGTCTCGATGGAAGGGGGGAAGTTTTGCTCCGGACTCACCCCTCCCCCTCCCCTTCCCCCCGGCAGATGAACTGCCCTGAGACAGACCGCATTCCAGCTCCAGATGATTGGTTTGAGACATGGTGTATGGACCGGTGAAGATGGCAAAATGTGGCGGCATTCCCCTTGCCTTGAGGGCTAGCCAGCCAAGCCAGCCAGCCCGGAAGCCACACGAGGATTACTGAACGATGCGTTCTTTCGCTTGCTTGTGCGTGAAGATCTTGAAATTTCCCTCGCAGCCATACTCGGTAGGAGGATGTTCCACGGAAACCCTGCAGACTAGGTAGGGACCAGAACCTCGCTATTCCAGGGGTTGCAGGATATCAGGTCCTTTCAGCTGGAAGCTAGTCAAGCCCCCAGTTCGACTAGGAGGGCTGCAACTGGAACAAGCATGGTTGGGTGGATGGATGATGGGGAGCTGAAGCCAACACCTCTTTTTCTTCGAGGTGAGATCTGACAACATGGCTGTTATTAGTGGCTTCTAGTCATCGAGAAATGCTTACCCCTTTTCCAATATCACTTGCCGTACGAAAGGCTGCAGGGTGCAGAGCCAATCCGATGACAGACATATGAAAGTCAATGACGGATGTGTATATTTTTGGCACATCACATATACCCAGGTTCTTTGAATTTATCTGTAAGTTTATTTTATGTTCTCACTTCTAAGAGCAAGCTCCTTCGGCTTGTGATTCATTCTCTATGAAGAATGGTTGTGCTTGAACAACTTTCACTCACCATGACCTGTCTTCTTATACCAAAGAAGCATGCCTCAAACTACTTGAAAGCTCTTCATGCGGTCCACAGAAAAATATAACTATCATGGCCATGCAGTTCCTTTTGCGAACGGAGAGCAGAAGCCTTCAATGTTTGTGTGCATCTTGAGTGCCTTGTTTGGCACATGAGGGACAGAAAAGAGAACTGTCAGAAACCCCACTATTGGCGACTTCCCAAAGCTCTGCAAGCTCTTTGCGATTACCCCAAACTTCTGGAGCTTTGGTTTCCACTTCCGCGCTGTAATAGGAAGGACCCTGGAATATCAGTGGAAAAAAAAAAAATATTTATCCCACCAGATCGAGCTCACGTCGCATTGAAGAATCTTGCAAGGAACAACCTCACCTCACTTTTCTTCACTGGCAAATCACAGACGACAAATCAACATGACTGCCATCCCGGAAGAGCTCCAGGTCACCTACGAGCAGCTGGCCGACCTCGAGAAGGACTTTGAGGATGTCGAGACCGAGATCAGTGAGTCCTGCTCTCTCTCTCGCGCGCGCGCCCGCCGTTTCGCATCTACCGGCTGTGGCGCCGCGATGTGCCAAACGGCGTCGCAAGATGAAACCGCCTACTGACAAGAAACCACCTCCCCTGGCAGTCCGCCAGCAGGTCCAGATGACCCGCGACCTGTACGCGAAGCGCGAGAAGCTCATCGCCCAGATCCCCGTCTTCTGGTCCCTCGTCTTCGAGCAGGCGCCGCCCGACATCGACGAGTTCATCCAGCCCACCGACTCCAACGTGCTGCTCACCTCGCTCAAGTCGCTGTCGGTCTCGCGCTTCGAGATCGAGGGCGAGGGCGAGGGCGAGGGCGGCAGCAAGGGCGGCGACCCGCGCAGCGTCGCCATCCGGTTCGAGTTCGAGGACAACGACTACTTTGAAGACAAGGTGCTCGAGAAGAAGTTCTGGTACCGCCGCGACGAGGACGGCTGGGCGGGCCTCGTCAGCGAGCCCGTCGAGATCAAGTGGTGCCAGGGCAAGGACCTGACCGAGGGCCTGCTGGGCATGGCCAAGAAGGTCTGGGACCAGCAGCAGGCCGCCGCCGCCAAGAACGGCGCCGCTTCTGGCGCCGACAAGGACAAGAAGAAGAAGCCCCGGACGGAGAAGGACTTCACGCCCGAGGAGAAGGCGCTCAAGGAGAAGCTCGACGGCACCGGCATCGGCGGCATGAGCTTCTTTGCCTGGTTCGGCTACTGCGGGCCCAGGATCACGGCCGAGGAGAGCAGGATCGCGACCGAGAAGGAGCGCGAGAACCGCCGCCTGCGGGCCGAGGGCAAGAAGGTCGAGCCCAAGGACGAGGACGAAGAAGAAGAGGAGGACGAGGACGAGGATGACGACGAGGTCACCGAGGAAGAGCTCGAGATCTTCCCCGAGGGCGACTCCCTCGCCATCGCCATCTCGGAGGACCTGTGGCCTAGTGCGCTCAAGTACTTTAGTAAGTTTACCCAATGTCGGGGATGTTTTTCTCCCTCTGAGCCGATGCCAGGTTCTCGTTTGGCTAATGACCTGCAACTCTACAGCTCAAGCTCAGGAGGATGATATGATGAGCGATGTCGACTTTGAGTCGGACGAGGAGGGCATGGACATCGCGAGCAATGACGCGAGCGAGAACGAGGAGGGTGACGAGGATGCGCCGGCGCCTAAGAAGCGCAAGGCGTGAGGAATTGATGGGATTTCTTTGGCGTGTTGTAGATAAAAGAGATTGTGTGTATACAATTCCCGGCTGAGATACCTTTACCATAGACTTGATTTGAAGATTGCTCGAGCAGTTGGACTCGATCGCGGCCGGTTCCAAAGTGAAAGAAGCATGTGAGCAAGCATCCTTGGAGAGTTGCTGCCTTTGGGCACTGGCTTACACACAAGACAAGACAGGACAGGACAAGACGGGGACAAGATGAGTCCAGATCAGAGGGAAATTGGGGGATCGGCTTAGATCAGATCTTATGCAATGCGCTGGCACACTTTGTTTTGCAGGCACATCAAAGGATCAAAAAGGCCCTTGGTGGCGATGCGAACCAGATCTCGGAAAGGCTTGGCCGGCCTCGCACAGACCGGTACAATTGCCAGGATCAGTCGGTCACTAACTACCTTACGGTGTACAAGGGACTGATCTCGACATCAGGGTTGATGAGGTGACTGTCCAGGTTGCCCATCCCGCCCCCCACCCCCCCCCCCCCCCTCTCTCTCTCTTCCTTACTTGCGGGACATGAGACTGCCACATGGGACAGGCGAGACAGGGGTGATGACCCAACTAACTAGGTCTTGTACAAAGTCTGCGATGTTACCGAGAACGCGAATTGTGGGTTGCATCGTGGTCCCCAACATGTCTTGTGAGATGATGCCCTCACTGCCTGTCTTGTTGCTGATACACCAGACAGAACAGACTCCGGTCCGAAGCAGTAAAAGTGGCCTCTTTCGTCTTAAAAGGATCGACAAACACCCTCCCATTTTGCAGCTTGTTATTTTTGTTGTTTCTGAACGGACGGGGCAATCCGGTCTGAGGGGGGGCGAGGCCCGGACCAGGGTCGCCTCCGCACTCTTGAGACGATGGCGCCCACCACGTCCAACTCGAAGCGTTTCAGCTTTGGACTTCCCGCAGGGCACAGCCTCGCCACAGATCTGGAGTTTTACCCGCCCAAGGGTCCAGCGACGCATCAAGAAATGATGCAACGAGAATTGCCATTGCCCCCCCCCTCTCTCTGGTGGTCAGGACGAGACTTTGCTGTTGTATGTGGCCCTCCCCTCTTTGAGTGCCGGGCGGGCAATAGTGACAAGTAGTTACGTGTACGCGGGGCCGGGGATCCATCATTCGCAGGGGCATGTTGGACATTGGATCTTGGTGTTTGCTGGGCACTGGGCAGAGTCTCCAAACCTCTTGGCTGAGAGATGCCTCCAACCACACATTGCATACTCTTGTTGTCTCTCCTTCTTTCGTTTCCTTTCTCTCTCTTCTGTAGGGTATCCGTAATTTGGAGCTTTCCAAACATCATCGAAATTCCATTTCGATTCTTCATTCCTTTCTTCTCCTCGCGCTGGTCGAGATCATTGCCCTGGGCGGCATTTTTATTACCTTTCATTCGATCTCTTCGCAATTGTGTCTTTTTTTTTTTTTTTTTTTTTTCGAACCGCTGCACTCCAGGTCGAGTCAAACGCCTTTCTTTTTCAAAACGATCTGTTTCTTTCGACAGTCCCGGCGACACTTTACAGTATTTGACGGATTCCCCCCCCATCTGGCACGATTTATAGCACTGGTTCGAGCGTCTGAAGTTAATTCCAGACACCGGCTACTGTGACAACTGCAAAGGCCTGCGTTCCTTTGCCGGCGTTGGCAGCGACCCGACTTACACGAGATGAGGTCGACTGAGTAACTTGAGCAACCTCGCATCCAGACGCACTAGACGTCCCCTCGCCGATCTCTCTCGAGCCGACCGTCTTGGTTCTTTTCTTCTTTACTTGTTTCTTTCTCGGGGGGTGGTATCATGAGGGGATTCCTCCGAACTGCTGGCACTCTTTGCCTGTTCTCACAAGCAGCCAGCGCAGTGCAATTATCAATAGACAGCACAGGTACGGATCGGCTCCTGCCACGTGGGAAATTCCAAAGACGTTGTCCGGATGTTCTAATGTTCAAGTTTTGCGTGTCACAGACTCGATCAAGAATGCCGCCGCAACGGTAGCCTTTGGGCTGCTCAAGTTTTATACGGGCAACAACACCGGCGATGTACCGGGAAACCTACCGGATCCGTACTTTTGTAAGTTGCTCCCCCAGCAGCCACACACACACACACACACACACACACACACACACATGCCATTTTGATATTAGGGGCGCGGACTAACCTCCCCGGTGGAACACTGCAGGGTGGGAGGCAGGAGCCATGTTCGGCACCATGATCGACTACCAGTTCCTGACGGGGGACACGTCGTACAGCGACACCATCATGCAGGCGCTGCAGCACCAGGTCGGCGACAGCAACGACTTCATGCCGGGCAACCAGACGCGGACGGAGGGCAACGACGACCAGGGGTTCTGGGCCATGGCCGCCATGAGCGCCGCCGAGAACAAGTTCCCGGACCCGCCGGCGGACAAGCCGCAGTGGCTGGCGCTGGCCCAGGCCGTCGTGCACGAGTACATGATCCGGTGGGACACGGAGAAGTGCAACGGGGGGCTCCGGTGGCAGATCTTCCCCTTCAACCAGGGGTTCAACTACAAGAACTCGATCAGCAACGGGTGCTTCTTCAACCTGGCGGCGCGGCTGGCGCGCTTCACGGGCAACCAGACGTACGCCGAGTGGGCCGAGAAGGTGTGGGACTGGGAGGCGAGCGTCGGGCTCATCGACGGCGAGTTCCGCGTCTTTGACGGCGCCGGCGTGGACAACGACCTCAACTGCACCAAGCACGACACGATACAGTGGAGCTACAACGCGGGCATCTTCCTGCACGGCGCGGCCGTCATGTACAACCTGACGGGCGGGGACCCCCGGTGGAGGGCCCGCGTCGACGGCGTGTGGAACGAGACCCGGTCCGTCTTCTTCACGGGCGGCGCCGACAAGACGATCCTGGTCGAGCGCGCGTGCGAGGCCGCCAACCTGTGCAACGTCGACCAGCAGAGCTTCAAGGGCTACCTGACGCGCTGGATGGCGGGCACGACGCAGATGGCGCCCTACACCTTCGACCAGATGATGCCGCTGATCCGGCGCAACGCCGTGGCCGCCGCGGCCGCCTGCACGGGGTCGACCGCGGCGGGCGGGTTCAAGGGCGCCCCCGGCACGGCCTGCGGCTTCAAGTGGACGCCCGAGGCCGGCGGGTTCGACGGGCTCGTCGGCGTGGGCGCGCAGATGAACGCGCTCGACGCCATCATGTACTCGCTCGTCAGCAAGCAGTCGGCCGCGCCCGTGACGTCGACGACGGGCGGCACCTCCAAGGGCGACGAGAACGCCGGGCAGAAGATCGCGGCGCCGATGGAGGAGCTGGCGCCCATCACGACGGGCGACAAGGTCGCCGCCGCGTTTGCGACGACGGCCATTGTCTTTAGCGTCATCGGCGGCAGCGTCTTTGTCATGTTGTGATTTTTTTTTTTTTTTTTTTTTTTTTGGTGTTTTCGTACACCTCTTTTCTGGGGTCGTCAGGAGGGAGGGGGAGGCAGACAGGCGCTTGTGTGTGTTGTCTCTTTTTATTCTTTGCATATGTGTGTGTGAGTGTGTGTGTTTTTGGAAAGGGGGTGTCTCTACTCCCCACCAGGAGGGAGGTCAGGACACCTTGGATATTCCCCGCATACCGGCGTTTTTCTTCTTTTTCTTTCTTGGATTGTTCTCCCTCTGGAAAGCAGGGTTTCCGCGGGAAGAGCGAGGGTCTCTATGAGCTTTGGGGGGAAAGCCTAGGGTTCTCGATTGCCTCGAGAGCGCTTTGGAGGTTTTGCAAAGAGGGACTCGAGTGTAATTTTTGGCCAAGATTGCTACCACTACGTACCAGCTTTCTCTCCAAGCAAAGGCCAATCATTTCCCCCAACAAGACGGCTTTCTACTCTGTAGTGCTGCGACTGCCGGAAGGAGAAATGCTAAGCGCCACTCTCTGCCGTGAAAATGGCGGCCGCACTAATTATCCCGGGTCTCGTGGCAGCGAAGGGCATGCCTCGGTGGTGGGAAAATCCTCCACGGGTCAATTCAGTAGTTCGGTGTCCCCCCCCCCCCCCGGCTTGCGGAGGCATGATCCGTTTTGGTGCAGGCAGGCAGGTTCTCGACCCTCGCAGGACCGCCGCCCCAGTCCAACAGCGTTGGATCCGATGGAGGGGGTCCGCCCGACCCCAATCACCAAATAAAGTAGACGACCCAGCAGTAGCAGGATCATCCATTGCCGTGCATGCGCGTGTGGGAGAGTGCCAGACCAAGGAGCGAAGCTGCATCTCCACTGCCCCGCACTCTTTCTTGGCCGGGCGTGGACTGAGGGCAGGCGAGCGAGCAGAGCTGTCTGTACCCCGCCGAGCTTCGCCCGCGAGTGAGTGTGCGCGGAGAGAGAGAGAGGTGTGACCACGCCTCCGGGCCTGGCTGCTGCTCGCTTCTCTCGTTGATTTAAATTACACAAGAACCCTCCACCCAGGCCCCAGACCGCTGGACGGTCTTATTCCATAGTTGCCGGTGCCTTGCGACCCGGAAAGTTGACAGTCCTTCTTCTCCGCGTCTCCGGAACCTTGCTGTGAAAACCCGCGGCCGTGAGATTGTGACCTGAGCGAGCCTCTTGACTGACTGAGCGAGATTCGACCACGCTGCACTGAGGAGACAGGAAGGAAGAACCCTCCGTTGAAATCCACCAGCAGCAGCGAGTGAGACAATTCCATATCCCAAACACCCAATTCTTTGAATAGATACCCCGGAGACCAGGGCAAAAAACAAAGAACCACCATGGCCTCCTCAGCAAAGCACTTCATCAACGACCCGACCCACCTGGTCAACTCGGCCCTCCGCGCCGCGACCCTGACCAACCCGGCCCTCGCCCTCGACGCCGACAACAAGGTCGTCTACCGCCGGCCCCACGCCGCCCACGACGCCGGCAAGAAGGTCTCGATTCTCTCCGGCGGCGGCTCCGGCCACGAGCCCTCCTTCGCCGCCATGGTCGGGCGCGGCATGCTCGACGCAGCCGTCGCGGGCACCATCTTCGCCAGCCCCTCGGCCGAGCAGGTCCGCGTCGCCATCCAGGCGCGCGTCGACCACCACCACCACCACGGCGGCGGCGGCGGCGGCGGAGGCGTGCTCGTCACCGTCATGAACTACACGGGCGACGTCCTCAACTTCGGCATGGCCGTCGAGAAGGCCCGCGCCGCCGGCGTCCCCGTCGAGATGGTCGTCGTCGGCGACGACGTCGGCGTCGGCCGGGAGAAGGCCGGCAAGGTCGGCCGCCGGGGCATCGCGGGCACCGTCCTCGTGCACAAGATCGCCGGCGCTCTGGCCGCGCGGGGCCGGTCTCTGGACGAGGTCGCGCGCGTCGCGCGCCTCGCGGCGCAGAACCTCGTCAGCGTCGGCGCCAGCCTCGAGCGCGTCCACGTGCCCGGCCGGGCCGTCGCCCCCACCGAGGACGCCCTCGCGCCGGGCGAGGTCGAGATCGGCATGGGCATCCACAACGAGTCCGGGTCCGGCCGGGAAAAGGTCGAGCTGCCCGCCCTCGTCGGCCGCATGCTGGCGCAGATGCTCGACCAGGGCGACGCGGACCGCGCCTTCCTGAACGTCAACTCCAACGAGGTCGTGCTGCTGGTCAACAACCTCGGCGGCGTGAGCGTGCTCGAGCTCGGCGGCATCACGGCCGAGGTCGTGGACCAGCTCGCGCGGGACTGGAGGATCGAGCCCGTGCGCGTCCTTAGCGGGACCTACATGACGAGCCTCAACGGCCTCGGCTTCAGCATCACCCTGCTCAACGTCGTCAACACGGACATCGGCGGGCCGAGCATGGTCGAGCTGCTCGACGACCCGGCCGAGGCGACGGGCTGGTCGGCGCCCGTCGCCAAGCAGACCTGGGAGGAGAAGAACGCGGCCACGAGGGAGGCCAAGGCCGGCGGCGAGGAGCAGGCCAAGCCCAGCGGGCTCAAGACGGACCCGGACGAGTTCAGGTCGAAGCTCGAGGCCGGGCTCAAGAGCGTCATCTCGGTCGAGCCCGAGGTCACGCGATACGACACCATTGTCGGCGACGGCGACTGCGGTATCGGCCTCAAGAGAGGCGCCGAGGGTACGTTCGTAGCGTGACAGTCACTGCCATTTGAAAAAGAGACAAGAAAAGCGCGCTGACATTGTTTTGTCTCAAACATAGCCATCCTCAAGCACCTCTCCCAGACCAAGCTGACGGGCGACGTCGTCGTCGACGTGGCCGGCCTCGTGCCCGTCATCGAGAACACCATGGACGGCACCTCGGGCGCCCTGTACGCCATCTTCATGAACTCGCTCGTCCACGCCCTGCGGACGCAGGGCAGCGGCGACGCCTCTCCCAAGACCTGGGCCGCCGCGCTGCGGCAGAGCTGCGACGCCCTGTCGCGCTACACGCCCGCCCGCCCCGGCGACCGCACCCTCGTCGACGCGCTGTACCCCTTCGTCGAGACCCTGGCCGCGTCGGGCGACGTGCGCGGCGCGGCCGAGGCGGCCAAGAGGGGCGCCGACGGCACCAAGGGCATGCACGCCAGCCTGGGCCGCGCCGTCTACGTCGGCGGCTCCGGCTTCGAGAAGGTGCCCGACCCGGGGGCGTACGGCCTGGCGAGCTTCTTCCTGGGCCTGACCGGGCTGAAGCCGGTCGAGGACGGGTGGGAGACTGTCTGAGCAGTCAGCAATTTCTGCGGAGGGGTTGACCTATGTGATTGTAATGAGTAATACTTGTCGTGCAGAAGTAAAAGGTTGAAAAACGAGCGGGATAGTCATCGAATCAGCGCTGATTTGTCAATGAATAATTTCACCAAAAAAGGGGGGCAGATAATTGCCAATAATGCTGAGAAGAGGAGGTATGCTCTTCTCGTGAGATTGGTGGATTATGCCGTGATGATGACCAGTGAATACACAACTCTCGAAGTTTTATAACGCCATAGTCCTGATGATGAACGAACCATACCCCCTGATATAACCACGTCTAGAGCATAACTATGGTCGTAGCCCAGAAAACCCGCAGAGAAAAACAAAGCACAGTAGATTCTTTCGCTCAGCTCAGCAGCACCAGGATGACCGAGTCTCCTCTCAGGAACCTGTATAGCCCACCGTCAGTAAACTTGCCCATCGTGGAGTAGAAACGCCAAAAAAAACCGGTTTCATTCGGCAGGAACACATACATCTTGCTGATAAACCTGTCCTTGTTGATCGGCCGGCCCTTCTTCCCACCAGCCAGCTTGGGCGTTTCTGTCCACATCTCCTTCACGTTCTCGAGGACCATGTTGAAGTGACGATCGAAGGCCTTTACCCGGGCGAGAAGCTTGCGGTTGTTCCGGCAAGAGATCAGGACCTGGTTGTGGGTGCGCACGGCGGTCTGAAGGATAGATACTACACGTTGCGATGCGGTCAGTCAACGGTTGTGGCGCGCGCAGCGGGGCGGCAAGCTTGGTGGACTGTGGAAACGTACGAGGTCCTGCACTGAACTCATGCTCCTCTAGTTGCGAAATCTCGTACTCCCTAAATGGTGTCGGTCAGCATTGCGTATCGTCGCGGCTGTATCCCGTGCGGGCCGGGGGGGAGGGAAGCTTCGTACGTGAGCTCATTGCGAGGCTTGGTGAGGAGTTCCCTGAAGACGCCAGTCAGTCTCGATACATATATTTGCTATACACGCGTAATAGACTCACTGGATCTTTGCGTCCGCCATGGTGGGTGTGATGTGGTCGCGGTCGCGGGTCTGTGTGGTGTCGAGCAAGGCTGGAAGTTTTCGAGATGGCTCCCAAGGCGATGGATTGATTGGGATTTGGTGTTTGGCGGTCGTGGAGGTACGTACCTCGTGCGATGTAGTGTGATTGGACGGTGCTTATTCAAAGGTGGAGTCGCTATGGCGGAGCGGCATTATTCTACTCCGGCCAAAAATACTTCCAGCAGCGCACACAGCACTCACAGTGCACTTGATGTGACCACTAACTACAGCAAGGCGACAGTGACCAAGAGCACGCTAAAGTACCGAGAGCGACGCCCCGTCAGGAGCCGTCTTAGGCCGCCCAATTTGACCAGGGGTCCCGAGGAAAGAAAATCGAAACCTCGGGTTTGGAGCTAAAGCTGTACGAATGCACCCAGGTGGAGGAAAGTGGAAAACCATTGCCGACCTCACAGCTGTCTGTCGACGGATGCCCTTTCGAGATACGAGAAACGCCTTTGGAGCTGCCGCACCCAACCTCTCCCGAGCCTTTTGGATGCGCGACTCCAATTGACCACAGTTCTCACGGCGGCCCCCCGACGATATAGATGTTCTGCAAGGCGCTCCTCAGTCGCGCCGGCCCAGCAGCCATCGCGGCATCACGCGGCTGCACGGCCCGTCTTGGAGGCTCTCCCTTTGCCATGCCTCTCCGCGCAAAGATCCTCTCGCAGCAAGGTGCTGCGGGCGCTCAGGTACGGAAGAGATGAGAACAGCTCTGGGCTCGTGACCCGCACATCTAGATTTTGCTAACTCGAGCCCATTGTCAACCCCGTCAGATGTCTACCAAAGCGGCCATGGAGCTCTTCAAGGAGCTGCCCGGCGACGAACCCGAGGACGTCCTCTTCAACAGCCTGTACGGCCTGCGGACGATCGAGCTCAACCGGCCCAAGAAGCTCAACTCGCTGGACGGGTCCATGATCCGCAAGATCGCGCCGCGCCTGCTCGAGTGGGAGAAGTCGGACATGGCCAACGTCATCGTGATGAAGGGCGCGGGCGACAAGGCCTTCTGCGCCGGCGGCGACGTGACCGCCCTGGCGCAGTCCAACAAGCAAGGGCCCGAGGGCCAGCAGGCGTCGGCCGACTACTTTGCGCTGGAGTACAAGCTCGACCACCTGATCGCGACGTACCAGAAGCCGTACATCTCCTTCATGGACGGCATCACGATGGGCGGCGGCGTCGGCCTCAGCATCCACGCCCCCTTCCGCATCGCGACCGAGCGGACCGTGTTTGCCATGCCCGAGACGACCATCGGCTTCTTCCCCGACGTCGGCGCGTCCTTCTTCCTGCCCAGGATGTCGGGCGCCGTGGGGACCTACCTCGCCCTGACCAGCGAGAGGCTCAAGGGCGCCAACGTCTTCTACTCGGGTGTCGCCACCCACTACCTCCATTCCTCCAGCCTGCCCGCCCTCGAGTCCCGGCTGGCGGAGCTCCGCTTCAAGGACTTTGACAGCCTGCAGAAGAGGCTGGCCGTCATCGGCAGCACCATCGAGGAGTACTGCACGGGGCTGCCGCACGACCAGCCCATCCTGCTGGGCGGCGAGCTGCGCAAGGCGATCGACAGGTGCTTCAGCAAGGACAGCGTGGCCGACATCATCGCGGCGCTCAAGGCCGAGGAGGGCGCCACCAAGCAGTGGGCCGAGAAGACGCTGCAGACGCTGCACCAGCGGTCGCCCACGGCGGTGCACGTGAGCCTGCGGCAGATGCGCATCGGCGGCAAGTGGACCATCGCCGAGACGTTCAGGCGCGAGCACCAGATCGCCTCCAAGTTCATGCAGCACCCGGACTTTACCGAGGGCGTCTCGGCGCTGCTGATCAACAAGCCGTCGACCAAGCCCGAGTGGAAGCCGCAGACGCTCGAGGACATCGGGCCCGACGACAAGGTGACGGAGCCCTTCTTCGCCAAGCCCAAGGACGACGACGGGGGCGCGATCGAGCTGCTCAACGACCGCGACTACGCCGAGTACCCCTTCAGGGAGTTCGGCCTGCCCACGGAGCGCGAGGTGGAGGAGCTGGTGGTGGAGGGCACCAAGTCGCAGCGCGAGGTGGTCAACCAGCTGGTGGGCAAGACGCGGGGCAAGCAGGGCGTCAAGGAGGTGGTGGAGGAGATTGTGGCGAGGAAGACGACCAAGAACGAGCAAGGCAAGGCTGTCTGGATTCGCGAGGATTAAAATGCAATCGCTTTGTCAGAGAGGGATACTGTCAATAGACTTTATTGTATTATATCGTCATATATTTTTCTTATCACGCAAGGAAAAGATACTTCTACTTGTATTGTGCTGTCGTTCTGGTTGTGTTTGGGCCCCGAGACATTTTGGGAACCGAAAATCATGCGTGCACGAAATGTGCTATCGCGGGGTCATTTTGGGCAAGGTAAAAGTCAGTTCGGAATAGCGTCATGAGCATTGTTCACATTCGACTGGTTTGGGACGGGGATGGGAGAAATGGTGTTATGTGATTGGCGGGGAGGCTCTCTGGTGGACCAAATACGGGATGGCGTACGGTGTGTTGTGAGCGAGATCTGAAAAGGGCTTAGAAGGGAAATGGAATGCTTCAATTTTATGTGTGGTGGGCAGTCATTTTTGCCGGGCTTACTAGCGGGCGTAGATGCCTGGTTGAGTCATGGAGATAGTTGGGAGATGGGATGGGATGGGATGGGATGGATTCGGAGCAAGAAGAGGGGCAATAAGCACGACAAGCAGGGCATGGATCTTGGGTGGCCGGGAGATGGGAGATGATGGAACGATGGAACGATGGATGGATAGGTAGAAGTAGGTAGATGGGTGTGTGGGTGGGGGAACAGAGTGGGAAGAGAGAGACTCTGGAGAGAGAGAGAGACGGCGAGGATCGAGGCATCATCTCTCGGACAACATATAAAAGGGGGCAGGCCCCATCTCCTCTCCCGGGCAAAGGTCGACTGGAAACCTTTCCCAGGATCTCTCAGCAATTCTGTCGAGTCGAAACCAGGAGCAGTTGCTGCCTCGAGAGCTTCCCGCGGCGGGCTCCGGAGTTGTCCAAACGTCCAAACGCTAAAGCCGGATCGGTGTGTGGGAAAAGCGGCGGAGAAGGAGAAGAAGAACCAACAAGAGCAAAGAAGGCGCACGGCATTCTGGTGGGCAGCGTGCAGTCATTGTGGTGGTCTGGAGGGTGAGGCCTCGATGTGGTTGGTTGGGTGGGGAGCTTCTCTTTTTTTGCTGTTGCAGAGAGCTGACTGAGAAGCTCGAGCCCAGCCAGTAACAGCCGAGCTACCCACTAGCCCTCAGTACTTGTACTCGAGGTCGGCTTCAGGCCAGGAGTGTTTGGCCCTGGCCCGTGCACGTGTCGTTCTAGGCGCGTCAGGTGCCCTGGATGCCTGTACCCGCCCGCTGTTGCAACGCCAAAACGCCAGCTAACGATCCCGTCCGGGCCCCCTCGAGCCTGAACTGACGTCGTCGTGCCGGCCCTTTTTCTGCACGCGTTCCCGCCCGCGACGCAGATACCGAGACACACACACACACACACACCACAGACGGAACCATAAGTCTTCAACAACAGAGAAGGCCATTTGCACTCCATATTGTACCTTTATCATATCGTTTTTTTTTCCCTTCCTCTTTTCTAGCGGCTCATTTCTCGACTTTGCCTTGAATCAATTGGGCAAACCGGGCCCGGTTTTTCTTAAAGTGTCTGCAGAGAAAAGAAGCGGAACCGGCTGTTGAGGTCGACGGTCGAGGCGCCGCCCGTTTCTCGCATCGTCGGGAGCTCCACCGACGCGACCAAAACGCGCTGTATCACACACACGAGCCAGCCCACCAGCCTCTCTAATTGACTGCCGCCGCCAAAACACTGGCAAGGTTCAATTGTGGCCCGGGACTACCTTGATCTCCAATTCCTTGCTTGTACTTGCCTGATGTCTTCTCCCCTCTAACAATTATTATTTCGGCCCTTGATCACCGCTTTCTCTTTTTCTCTTCCTCCTCATCTCCCGCCGAGACGACAGCTCACGCCGTGCGACACGCTCTCCGATCCCCCCGAGTGCGCCATGGCTTCGCCTCTCACGATGGGTTCCCACAACCAGCAATGGGCAGGCGGCCATTCGCACTCGGCACCGCCTGCCAACGACTCGGACGAGTATGGGCTCCAGGTCAGGCCCATGGGACGTGAGTACCGCCTGGCCCACCTCGATCACCTTGCCCTCGATCTTGGCTGTTTGCTGACCTAGGACATGTTTCTCTCTCCTTCGCAGTCAAGGTTCACTATACCTTCGACAGAGACAGCCAGGTGAACTGCCTGGCTCGTTGGCCACAAATATTACAGATCCAAGCCATTCCTCTCGACGAGAGGAATTGGATCGGCGTCGTCGACCTCAAGTTGTGCCTCCAGGCCCTCGCCCAATGCAGCCCTGAGATTGTCGGCCAGCCCGACACCGACTACACCGTCTATGCCTACGACTACTCGGAGCCCGACATGCCGCTGGTCGGACAGGGCATGCTGTCATGGGCCTTGGAGATGGCGGGTGCGGCGGACGAGCCGAAATGGGTCACGGGTCGCGTCACCAAGAATCTGCTGGCCATCTTCGGGAACGGCATCAGGGAGACGCTAGAGGTGAAGCTCAAGCTTACCGCCGTGCCGAGGGTAATGCAACGCGCCGAGCCTCAAAACAACAGCATGAGCGACATGCAACAGGCACCCATGAAAAATGCACCGACGCCGACCGACACCACCGAGTGGAACTCATTCATCCAGTCGAACCCGGCTCTTGGCCGCTCCGCCAACGTCGCTTCGGTACCTTCTCCCAATCTGGGTCCGTACCGAGCCGAGATGCCTACGAACATGAACATGAACATGTCCATGGACTCCAGGCCTATGTCCAGGCCCATGTCCAGGCCTTCGTCTGCAGCCCCGGCACCACCCCAGCGGCCACCCACGGCTCCTGCGCCTATGCAAATGGGCCCCAGTGAGGAGCCTGCCTCGGCGCCAACGTCAACACCAGTCGAGATGCACAAGGAACCCGCTAAAGCGTCGCGGCCATCATCAAGAGCATCTAGATCAAAAGCTCCCACCGGACGACCTAGGGGCCGGCCACGCAAGAAGCCGCTTGGCGATGGAAACACTTCAGCTGCGGAGGAGCAACCGACCGATGCCGACGAAGGGCCCAAGAAGAAGCGGGCCAAGACCACCAAGGCAGACTATCCGGTGAGGAACCCGCTGGACTCGGTCCCCGACTCCCTCAGGGTCGCTGCTAGTATTTCGGGGTCTCTACGCACGATGCGGCCGGTCGCGGCTGGAGGCGAAGGACCTGGCGCCAGCCACCTGCAAGAAGCACCCCGGGTACCAACTCCCGTCCCGCAGGGTCATCCTTTTGGTCAGCAGCGGAAGCGACCTATCCCTCAGGGATCAAGACAGGGGTCGGTGGCTAGCTTTGATGGCCAGCTAATGTACGCGAATACGTATTCCGATATGCATATGCACGGCCACGATGCCCGTTCCCCAACCGAGTCATTCGGAAACTCTCCAGGTATCTACACGCCAGAGGACAGTCCTGCCGATCTCGGATCATCACCGCCTGTTCCCCGGACGACGCCATACCTGCGGTCCAGCCCGCCGCCCTCGAGTCCGATCCTGCCGCCCATGCCCAGACACCAGCCTGACTCTGGCTTCATGAGCGGGGGCATTGACGATGTAATGTTCGATGATGAGGACCTCCCGCAAACACTACCTCAACAACCCGTCCAGGACGAGGCCCCGGCTCAGCCCCGTCGTGCGACCAAGGGCGGCCGGAAGAAGAACAACGCGCCGCAAAGCGACAGCTTCAACTTTCAGATGGAGAATCCAGGCCCGCCGGAACTTCTCCCTGCTACGAGCATCTATAACCCCCCAAACCAAAAGAGTCTGAACGCCAGGTCCACTAAAGTTGGCCAGCCTCCGCCTGCACCGCCCCAACTTCAACGCTCTCAGACCGAGCCCACCCCGAGACCTGAAAGCAACGAGATGCATTCAGCACCCGCGCCAACTATGGCACCCCAAGGGGCGCCTCAAATGCCAACCCAACAACAAACTCAAGAAGACCCTACACAGGCAGATGTCGAGAACCTGAGGCTATTGGCCATGGCCCAGGAGTCTCGAGAAATGCCAACCCGTAGGGAGTCCCAGACCCCACAGGTTGTGGACCAGCCTCCCGTTAAGATCGAGGATGCCCCAGCAGACATTGAGGAAGTCGAACAACTCCCTGCCCCTCAACCAGAACCTCAACTACAGCCGCTACCACGCCAGCTTGCTAGAGCAGCGTCAACGAGCGCCGTGCCAGCCAGCGATCCCCCGGTCGTCCACGCGCTGACACTGCCGCCTCCCCCGCTGCCCACGTCCTTTTCCGAAGCTCCGTGCCCGCCCAGCGACATCGACCAGCCCACTGCGCGGATGAACAAGAACCTCGTGAAGAAGAACACGATCAAGGAGCGTCTGGAGAAGGCCATAGAGAGCGGCGAGATGCCTCCATACTGTATGAACTGCGGCGCGATCGAGACCCCGACATGGCGCAAGATGTGGACTCAGGATCACGAGGGAGTGCCCGGTTACTACGAGTACTCTGAAAAACCTGGTTTTGTGACGGCTATCGATATCCTGGACCGGGATGCGGATGGCAGGCCCCAGCGGTACCGGCTAGTCAAGAAGACCCTTGGCCCCATGGAGGACAAGAGCAAGTGGACTGAAATGCTCCTGTGCAATCGTGAGTTTGAATCAATGTCCATCCCCTAGCCATCATTCTGACCCCCCTTCTAGCCTGTGGTATCTGGCTGGGGAAGTTCAAGAGCCATCGTCCCAAGGACCGATGGGAAAAGGATTCATCGAGGCTCAACCAGCCGCGACGAAAGCGCGAGCCCAAGAGCGGCGCTGGCAACTCACGGTCCAAGAAGTCGCGCACCAAGAGCGACCCGCAGCTGCAGTTGACGTCTGAGGCTTATTTCACCACGGACCCAATCGGGCCGGCCGACGCGGTGCCTTCGCCTTTCGACCTTGAAGCTGCTGCCGGCAACGGCATGGCGGGAGGTGATTCCGGCAACAGCAACAACGACTCAGCCAGCCAGTCTTTTCCATCAGGGTCTAACCAGGCACCTGAACCCCGGGGATCCCCGAACCGGAACGGGCCGGGATCTACCCACTCAAGGGGGAGCGGCACCGCCGACAGCCCGATCGCCATAGAGGACGATCTCGGCGGCACGCGGAGGCTGCTCTTCCCCTCCCCGAGAAAAGACGGCGAGCCAAAAGTTCTGAGCGATGTTTCGGTCAACACGGCCAAGAACTCCCCTACCAACAGAGCCGCCAAGCAGCAGCAGCCTGTGGGCAAGGAGAACGTGGGAGAGGAGCTCCCACCGGTGCCCGTCACGCCCGGCATGCGAGTTGTTAACGACGACATGGCCGATCTGTTTGGGACACCGCCCACTGCCCGCCCCTCCACGCCGCCACCCAAGTCGGGAAGCTCGAACCCCAACGCGTTCAAGACGCCGACGCGGGCCACGCCCTCGCACCGCCCGATCACGCGTAGCATCTCCAAGTCGATCCGGTCCGTCCGCTCCATCCCCAAGTCGCCGAGCCAGGCCCTGCTCCAGCTGCAGAGGACGCCGTCCAAGACGCCGCGGTCTGGTACCTCGGGCTCTGGCGGCGGCGGCATGATGATGGGGGCAGGCAGCGCGTCGTCCAAGAGCCGCCGGACCCCGGGCCGCCACCAGCACCTGCAGGGCCTGCACGCCCACTTCGCGCCCAGCTGCCTCGACTCGCCCTTCACGGCGACCATCGACCTGCTCGTCTCCGAGGCCAACGACTTCACCGAGGGCTCCTCGGCGCACGGCCTCATCGACTTTGACCTCGCGAGCCTGCCGAACCTGGACAGCGACGCCGCCGCCGCGATGGGCGGCGCCGGCGTGGCGGCGATGGACTTTGGGCAGTACCTGAGCACCGACATGGTCATGCCGAGCTCGTCGCCCGGCGGCGGCAGCGGCGGTGGCCGTCTGCACCACCACCACCACCACCAGCACGTGTCGTTTAGTGCGGACGGCCTGGGCGATGACGGTTCGCATCTGTGGGCGCATATCGATCTGCAGACGGATGTGGGGGCGATCCATGGGCAGATGTAGAATGGAGAGAGGGATGTTCCTGCTGTTGTTGCTGCTGTTGTTGTTGTTGTTTGGTTTTATGTCCTCGAATGCATTTTCACTGTGAGCGAAAGCGTCGGTCCCGGGGTGGATTGTTTGCTGCTTTTGTTTGAGCGAGGAGAGGGAAAAGAGCGTGCATTATGGCGTTGTTTTGAGATTTGGAAGAGCAAAGAAGTAAGAGCCTGTGCAGAAGAGGCTATTTGTCTCGGATTATGATGGTACATGTTTGGTCATGATCATGGTGGTTTTGTTTGCGACTGAGTGTGTGCATAGATACCATTGGAGTGTGTTGATTCCTGCATTACACACACTCCGAGGAGGTCATTGGGGAACATATGACAGGCCGGGCCATGAAGGGATTTCTGCGTTGTTCGCACTTACAGTTAGCTTAGATACCTGTCTATTCTGTGCAGGTTGTTTGGTGCAAAAAAAAAAAAAGCCCAGACAACTCAATAGACATGAGAATATTATTCGTCGCTGTAATACGAAGAGATTCGCCTGGCCCGGCGGTTGAACCAGACCCAGACTTTCGGAGGAGTGTGACGCAGATGCTGATTTGTGATTTGTGGGAGGACAGCCGTCCTTTCCACACAGTTGACAACCCTGGTAAGCTGTCTGAGGAACATGTCCAGAGCAGGAAAATGCTTCATTACATGGTTATGTTATTGGATTGGCTCTTGGAATTGAACACTACCTGGGCTACCCTAGGTACCCTGGATAGATAGCTTCGGGTTGATAGGTCTCTTGCCCACAATGGCTACTACCAAATTACAGCCTTTCCCTTGCCGATCCGTCCGTAGCCAGCCTGACATTTCATCATCCGGACGCCAAACGCCGTCCCTGTTCCCTCTATCGGCCACGGTCGGCCCCGGTGTCTAGCAGGCCACAAGCAGAACATCCACGACAACGTGCCCGGCCCAGATGCTCAGACGGGCAAATGTCCCTTGAGACTTTCTCCACCGCGCTTCTCGATACAGTAGTGAAATGGCGATAACGTGCCCCCTTTTTGTTGTTGTTTAAACAAGGCGGCGTTTTTGATAAGCGACTTTTTAAGCTGGCTTCGATCGGGATACGTATGTACGTATGTATGTATGGATGTGGTCTGGTCTAGAAGTGGATCTCCCTCACGCGGTGCGAAGCCTCCACGAGGGCCTGGTAGACGCCCATATCTGCGCCCGCCGCCGATCGAAATCGAAAAGGTCAGTTCTCCAAAACTCTTTGTCGCCATTCTGCGCAGCAGGCTACACACTACACTACCCGACAAGGTGGGGGGGGGGGGGGCTGTGTGTGTGAAGACAAGGGGGCATATATAATATTTCAAACTTACCGACGGCGGCTCCGGACCCGAGGTCGAGCGAGTCCATCACCTTGACCGAGAGGTCCGGGTTGACCTTGCCGATGAGCTGCACGGCGTTGCCGGTGGTGAGGTGGGATTCCTGGGAGCAAGGACGTCAGTCAAATACTAGGTAAGCAAGGTGTGTCTTGTCTTTGTCTTTGTCTTGTTTCTGCAAAGGAGTAAAAGAGAGCGGGGAGAGAGAGAGAGAGAGAGGTGAAACGAGGAAACCGCCGTCCGAAACATACCCGGTTGAGCTGGGCCGTGATGTTGCCGTCCGAGTCGACGACGGCCGTGTCGCCGCGCAGCTGCGCGACCTTGCCGACGATCATGACGACCTGGCCCACGAAGGAGTCGAGGTAGCGGCTGGTGATCCGCGGGGTGACCTGGTCCATGATGGTGGAGAGTGTGTTTTGTTTACTTGTGGTGGGAAATACTTCTTCGAGGCGAGCGGATCGAACAAGGCAATGGCGATTCGGTGACGAGGACGACGATGATGATGTGACTTGATGGGCTTGGAAGTGAGGGAGACGCGATTCGGAGCGTATCAGCGCGTCGCGGGGCTTTAATTGGTTTCGCGATAAGGATTCTTTTAATGTGGGGATGGGTCAGCATGGGGTTCAAAGACGCCAACATCGGGGTGTAAGTGAGTGCGCCTGCCGGCTTTCGCTATAGAATTGCTCAACAGCAAGTGCTGGATACAAGTTATACATGGCTGTGTATATTCGGGCAAAAGCTGCCGCCGTGTGCTTTCAAAGTTGTTACGGATAGTCTATTGAAACCAGTAATTCCCCAGGACAGTCCGAAAGCTACCCAGCTCGGAACAGGCTGTCACGGTGGAACTGCACAGGGGAACGATGTTGAACCCAGATATAAAGGCGTGAGAGTCCTCGCAGAGTTTTGTGTTATCAGGCAAGATCCTCAACTCCGATTTCAAAGCTTGAAGGATTAGTCAATATATAAAGCGGCATTGGATGAACTTGGCGGCGTCTATGCAGCGCATTCGAGGTTCGGAGGTCAGGTTGATAATACGGAGCTACCTTAGGCAAGCATCTCTAGTTCAGCAAGTAAATAGGGCATCAAGAGCATGTTTGAAGGTACTCCCAGCCTGGGCTAATCACAATACCTCGTGCTTGCCACCGATACAGCCATGTGATTTCGGCATGGTTGCGCCCCTCCATACTCAGACAATTCAGGAGGCTTTCCGCCCATGGTGCGGATGAGGGAGGATTACGTTCTTCAGTGTAAGCGCGGGGGCTGGCCTAGAACAACAGAGGCAAGGCACATGCTTTTGGAGCGTGAAGTCAAATAGAAGAGCTGGCAAGGGTTGAACAACGCAGCTTCGGGGAGGCGGTGCACTAATCAACGGCTAGTAACGGGCAAGCAGTGCGGGCCTCGCGCCGGTAAGCCTGTCGAGGTTGAGCGACTGTACTGATGGCCATTCGATAGTCAAGCTCAGGACGGGAATAATCGCATTGCCGGACTCGAATTGTACTTGTAGACCCTTTTCTTGATGCGGGCCTCGGAGAGGGCATGTCGTAATGCCACTGTGGTCCGGCCAATGAGGAAGAACGGTAACTATGCCGACGAGAAGGCCAGGCGCAACGGGGTATTTTCACTTCAATTGGATGGTCTTAGCAGATAGGGATAGGAAGTAGACAGGCAAAGTCTCAGATCTACTTGAATCCGTCCGTCATTGCCGGGCATGTATCGGACAACAGCCAGCTCAAGCGTTATGACGACATTGACGAGTCCAGTCATCAAAGATAGGTTTTTCTCGGATGTCTCATCCTGTCGTGGAGATTGGCTGCCGCACTGCGAAGAGCAAGAACAGGGAGATGCTTGTCGCCGATCACTGTTGTTTCGCGGGTGCAGGATGGCAATGGATGCAACTCTTTTGCCAGTCTCCAGTGAGACGCGACGGGCACAACGCCGGGGTATGGTGTGTGGTGAGTGGCCCCGGGACCTTGGATAGTCTGATAGTGAAGGTCCACGGGTGCCTCTTTGCCCCTTGTACCTCAGCCAAAAGTGGGGGTTTTAGCGTGTCCGGCAGGTAAGGCGCTAAGAGCTTACTGGCCTGGCTGGTGCCTCAGTCAGTTCGTGGCTCAGGCTGGAGCAAAAGCTCCGCCTCGACCTCGCGGAGCTGCTTCTTCGCTGCTGTTTTGATTGTTGTTTTGGATGGTTTCTGATCGCATCGACAAACAGATTTGACCGTTCCCTCCGACATTGTCGAACAGAACGGCCTGGCATCTAACTGTTCTATGGGTGGCAAGGGTGGCTGGCTGGCTATGGACTGACAGTTTAGAAAGTTCTATCTATCTGTCTTTCTTTCTCACTCTATCTCTCCCAAGCTTCAAGCTCAGCTGATATCTCTCGCGAGCCTGTCTCGCAGCTCGCAAGCTTGGACCAGACTGACCGAGATGGTGGCCAAATAGCGTTTCTGTCCAAGGCATGCCTTGCCCGGCAGGGCCTAGTCCCCACTGCAAGTGCACGCCCCACTGGGGGCTGGGTGCCAATCACAGCTGGGAGGGAACACCCTCCGCCTGCCGAGTGGCCCTCATTCCCCGCTAAAATAACAAACTTCCAAGTGTTCCCTCCCGTACATTTGGGCAACCTGGGAACTTTGTCGACAACTGAAAGGCACGGCCAGCTCTGGGAAAGCCAATTTGCGGCCATCGAGATTGGCTTACCCATCCTCTCTGCTCAATCAACGCAAAAGAGTCCCGTGATTGAGTGAGTTCGGCTAGTGGCTCCTCTTAGCATAGCAGAATGCATCCTTGGCCCATCCATTCCCTTCTCTCGCGGAGCACCTAACCTTGGGAAAACAACAACAGCACAGTTCCGTCCAGCCACTAGAGGTAGGTACCCGACATTTATCGCCTCCCCATTACGCACGCCCGCCCTCCTTTGTGAGGACGAATGCAGGCAGCCAGAATGGATCTAGAGGCGGATCGGATGCTGGTAGGCGACGTGGTCAGTAGGACAATAGGAATGTATCTACCGGCTGTTGTGTCGCACCCTACGAGCCTACTTACTAGGTACTACAAGTAGTACATAGTAAGGTACCTGTAGGTGGAGAGCAGAGAGTCGTTCGGCAAGCAACGGTGGTCAGCCCTGCACATCAAATAACGTCCAGGCCTGGAACCTCGCGGGCGCGGCGCTCCTCGCTCTGCTGTTGGCTCAATCGTCTTTTCGCCTCTTGGATCGCCCAGCAGCCCGCCCAGCAAGAGTCGTGCGTCGTTGGGAATTCCCCTGGCAATCGCTTGGACTTCTAACGTCACAAGCCCATCATGACCCAGAGGGCCCACCTGCATTGGCTCCGCATGTTTGGCAACTCACCTACAGTACAAGTAGATAGAATTTCAAGTTTGACTGTCGCGTTCGGAGATGCCTCGCAGGATAGCTACTTGTACATTGTCTATGTCTAACTACTACTGTGCTTGGTTGCTGAAGGTACTGACATGCGCCGTGCCTGTTTAGGCCATCCCCATCTCCCTTGCGCCACCAGCCGCGCGAGGAGGGGATACTTCGGGGTTCCTTCCCAGACATTTCAAAGTAAAGCACGGAGTAAGGTACAAAGTAATGCTGCCATCATATTTACTTGGACCTTGCTTACCTGCCAGGTAATGTGGTAATCCAGTCGGCCATGTCCAAAATATGGGGAGGAATCTTTCCGTGGAAGTACCTACCTCACCTGCGACCCATCTTCAAGTGACCTCCACCCAGCATCAAACCCACCTTCACCTGCCAGCAGTCTGTCCAAGGTCGTCGAAACACACGACTTGACATAAAAGTCATCCAAGTGCGTTCCATTACTCCGTGGTCCTTTGACACAGATCCCGCACCATCTGCTGCTGTCTTTTCTGCGCCGCCGGCCCAAAAAGCCTTCTCGATTCATACAACAAGCAACCCTACCATTAATTGTCTTCTTCCCCAGACAGACCGCAGAAGCAAAACTCACTGGCTTCAATCCTGACAGCCACGCGTTTTCCGTCGCCGCGCAAGAGACAACACCCACCCCCAAGATACAGACAAGACTCCTCTGCCTGCCGTCTTGGAATTCTTTCCCATCGTTCGGCGCACACCCTCGTCGACGCGCCCTCCAGCTGCGCACCTCGCACGCCCCACTTCCCTTTGAGCTGCTCTGATAGAAGCTCCCTCCTCCCTCCCTAGCTCAACCTTGTCTTGAGCTCCCCTCTTCTGAAGCTCCCAATAGCTCGAGCTTTCCCCGCCCTGTACGAGCAAACATACCACCTCTTGGTGGATTGCGCCCGGCATCCTTCTTGGCCAAGCCTGATCCATTCGCCACTTCCTTTGATTCGAAGCATTGTCTGTCGGTCGGCTGGCCATCACTCGAGCATCTCGGAAGCTCATCCATCGACTTTCCTTCTCGGATCTCCTTGGCTCTCCTCCGTATTATCTACACCAGACCGCAACCGCCTGGCAGAGCATAACCATCAACAGTCCGGCCGAGCCGAGCCGAGCTCTGAGTTTACATTCGCCACCCTTTGGATCCGGCTGCCGGTTTATGTCGTGAAGTATCTACGAAGCAGTGTCAGTACCGGAGCACCTGTTCGCACGCTTTCAAGAGGCTGTCGTCCACGAACACGCCCCTTCCCACCTTGCAGATCCCTGGAGCCATCGCCCATCTCTCGACCCCCTGGAAGCATATGCCAGGGAGCTTCTCACCCGCATCAGCCCTGCTGGCCAATTGAAACCGTCCCGCCTCGACAAGGCCTTGTAGTTCCTCTTCCCGGCATTGCTCGAGGACCTTGCCGGCCCTTGAAAGATCCCACCATTCATGTCTGCGACCGTTTGCTACAAGACCACACTGGCCCCTGGCGGCCTTTTTCAAGAAGATCGCGCCATGGACACCCCTCACTTTTTCAGCGACGCGGTCGCTGATATGGACGGAGATGGTTCGTACCCGGATATCTTCAGCCATCAGCAGCTTGACCTGTCGTCGTATACCAACAGCCCCAAGTTAGCTGTGGACCCGATGCTGCTCGCTCCATCTCTGCCAGCTCAACCATCAAACCTTGCCGACACCATCGTCATACCCGCTGGCCAAGATTCGGCAGACAACGTGCAGACCGCTGCGGCGTCGGTATCAACGCGCCGGAGCGATCGAATCGCCCCAGCAACCAAAGTCGTCCCGCCCAAGCTGGTCCAGAACTCGTCAAACGATTCGACGACAACGCAGGAGAGCCGGCCGATGACGATCAGTGATGCTTCCTCTAGGAAGTCCAAATCCACCAGTGCTGCTTCCACGCCTCCACCAGAAGCGCCAGCGCCTAGAAAACGGAAATCCAGGAAAGTGGAAACCAGTGCCAAGACCGCAGAGAAGAAGGACGGCAAGAAGGACAAGCTGCTCGAGAGGAACAGGATCGCCGCCAGCAAGTGTCGGCAGAGGAAAAAGGAATATGTCTCCGACCTTGAGGAGACCAAGACCCGCTTGGAGACACAGCACTCTCAGCTGCAGCTCGAGTACCATACTCTCTTGGACGAGGTGACGCGGATGAAGACTGATGTCATGGCCCACGCGGCCTGCAACGACCCCAACATTGACAGGTGGATTGGCACAGAAGCCAGGAGGTTCGTCCAGCGGGTGAACCAGAACTGCATGGCGCAGCAGAACATGGCCTTCAACGAACCACCAGAGGTCAAACGCCCCAGCACGGCTCCGTCACCGTATACCTCTCGTCGAGATTCGATCTCGCAGGAGAATCCTGCTACACGGCGTGGCAGCATGGCGTTCTCTCACGTCGGCGAAGGTGATGCTTTCTGGGAGGACGATCTATCAGACTTGCCGTTCCTGGCCTCCTCGGTAGAGATGTCGCCGGTCGACGCCAAGTTCCCCATGCCCTCGTCTCCACAGATCAAAGAGGAGCACGCGATGAACTACGATCACATGCCGGACAGCATGTTCAGCTCGCCCAGAGAGAGCGGAACTACCGCCTAACGGGTCGAGTTTGTGAACTGCTGTCGCTGGAGCCAATCTTTTCACCGGTGGGGGTGGGCGATTGTTGCCATGATAGTATGGGATTTTCCAAGGAGTTTAGGAATGCGCAAGCTCGGGGGCTAATATTAAAGGTCCTTTTGGGGGGAACTTTGACGAGTGGTACGATTTGATACCCAGGTTGGGTGTTTAATGACAAGAGGCAGTCCTGTGGCGAAAGGAGCACTGGCTTCTTCCTGGTAGGCTTGAAAGCCTCGATCTTTGCCGGGACGGTCTATTCGACCAGCCCCAAGGTCCTTGACAGGTAGACAAAAAGGGAGAGGTTATCGTCATTCGTTTACCGATGGGAACAATGGGACGTGTAGATTAACGCAGAACTTTGTGGGCTCGGGATCGTCGGTGGCCGGAGTTTCTAGGGAATGTTTGTTCTACTGGAGTTGGGAAAATAAAAACAAAACCAGAAATAAACTGGCCGAGTTCCTTTTTATGTTTGGCTCAAGTAGCACGGGATCTTTTAGTTTTTGGGGCTTGTGGTTGTAAGAGTCAGGTTGACGTAAGGGGTGATGTCAGAGAGACGGGGCTTGATGATTGCGGTGACAGCCTCAAAACGCCTCGAAGAAAGAAAGGGCAGAACACTGCGGGCGGACTTTTTGACAGCGCGATGCCCATGGGCTCTGGGATGTGATATAGACATACAATGTTGTCTTGTGATTACGGCTCGCAAAGCTTTGTTATGTTGAAGAGAAGAAACTCGGAAGGGGATTAATTATGCGCAAGGAGTTGCAAGTCTCTCTCAAAAGCTGGACAGCGGTTTTGTGTATATAAGTGAGAGAGCCGACAAAAAAGGGAGAATGCAAGGTCCGCTCGTAATGGGTCCGCGCAAAAAGTAGTTAGTTGAAGAAATGATTGATATCTACCTCCTCGGCCAGCGAGCCCTTTTGACAGTACTTCTTCGTTCGGTTTGGGCGCTTCTGATATTTTGCTCACTGAATTGTAAATGAAAGATTGTTGGAGGCCAAGACAAAGCTCTTGGACGTTGTTGGCGCGTTTCACGGCTCTTGACTCCTGAAATGCGGTTGACAGCCAAGGAAGGTTTGGTGTTTTTTTTTTTTTTTAACGTTTTCTCGAGGAAAGACAAAAAAAAACAAGTGCCAGCATTTGAAAAAGACAATAAACCTATTGTTCATGATGTTTCCGTGGCGCCCTGAACTTGGGGGGGGGATTGCACTCTCGAGTCCCCAACCCGAACGACATCATCAGGCCCGGCGCGGCGGCGGCGGCGGCGTGGCTTTCCGGATTAGCTCGCAAAACGCCAGGGCACAAACGAACGACAAGGGGTCGTTGTGGATCAACGAAGGGGGGGGGATTGACAACAATTGAAGGCTTGCGGCTCCAAGGTGTTATTAGACTTATGTACAATGTTTCTTTCCATTTATGAATTTCGTTGATCATGCTATTGGCCAAGTTTCTGCGGCAAGAGAGCGGTAACATCTTCAAACAAAGGTGACATTGAGCGTCTATCAACACCTTCAAATCTCAATCAGTGTTCCAAAACATGTAATCGTCAAAACCAATTTTATGAGTATTTCTTCTAGCATAGCCCCCAGTTCAGAGCCATATGTATTTATACATGCACGTACAGATAGTGTACAATAGGGTTACTTCCGCCCCCCCCCCCCTTTGTCACGCGTCCGTCCCCCTTTCGCCTCTTGCCTCCCGGTTCCCCCTCTCACTTTCACTCAACGACAACCCGCCCGACGTCCGGGCCCCTCTGGCGCTCGCCGCTGACAAAGATCCGGCTGACGAGGTCGCTCTGGTGCCGCTCGACCATCTCCCGCAGCGCGCCGCGCTCGACGACCAGCCGGCCCGTCTCGAGCAGGTCCTTGACGTCGACGTCGCCGACCTCGAGCGCCCTCCCCTCCTCGCCCGCGACCTCGAGGCTCGTAAACAGGTTCGGCCGCCGGTCGGCCGTGACAAACGTCGTCCGGCCCGCGCCGCGGCCCCACTCGAGCCCGCCGAGCAGCGACCGCACGTACCGCCGCACGAACCCGTCCTCGAGCTCGCGGCCGAGCCGGCCCGCGCCCGCCAGCGCCAGGAAGTCCTCGGGCAGGGGCAGCTCGAGCCCGTCCTCGCAGACGACGAGCTCGCCGCGGCGGTAGCGGTAGCTCAGCGCCGTGCGCCAGGCGAGGTCGTACACTTTCCGGTTGAGCCCCGTCGAGAAGTCGCGCGGGTGCGGGCCGAAGGTCTTGCCGCCGCCGCGGCGCAGGGGGCTCTGCTTGTTGCCCACGCGGGCGTGGCCCGTGCCCTTTTGCCGGTAGAGCTTGCGGTGGGAGCCGTGGACCTCGTACCGCGTCTTGGAGGAGGCGGTGCCCTGGCGGGTCGCGTCGCCCTCGAAGACGACGGCCAGGTGCAGGATGTCGCGGCGCAGGGGCAGGTGCAGGTGCTTGCTCGACCAGTGCTCCAGCCGGCGGGGCTCGAGGGTCGGGAAGTTGTAGATGGTCAGGGGGACGGTGCTCGGCGGCGTCCAGAGGTTCGTGGACGAGGGTGAGGTAGAGGAGGAGGTCGCCGCGGGATCGGTAGGGAGAGGCGCCTCGGTGGCCATGTTGCGGACTTGGCAAACGGGTCGGATGCGGTTCTGGAATACGCACAAGTCAGTATGCAGGTTTTCAATGGAGCAGAAAATGATTCGTCGAGCGCATACCGGAAGGGTCTGCCTCGTCGTAGAGGCCGAGGATATGCTCAGGGCCTTGATGGCCTCTGCGAGACCCCGGGAACCCTTTGCGGCGGCCATGGCTCAGCAATTGACCGCTCAAGTCGGCAGGGCCGGTCCGATTTGCTTCCAGCCGGTACTATCCTCCGCACAGGTCAGAAGAAAAAGGCACAATTCGGGCTGCGTGTGCGGCGTTTTGCTGTGGTCGAACCGGACGGTGCTGCTCTTTCTGTCCAGTCGTGAGCTGATGTTTTGCAAAATTGCTACGGGGAGGACTAGAAGAAGTCCATCTCCAGAATTTCCCGGGGTGCACGGACCCCCAAACGGCACTAGCGCTAGCAAAAAACGGAGGCCATCGCGTGCCGAAAGGGTAAGGGGGAAAAAAGTAGCTAAGCTAGCAACGTCGAATGCCAGTGGTCCCAAAATTTCGAATTGGCCTGTTCTCAGACGACTTTGGAACCTCTCCCCATCGTCACCACCATACAACAGCCGGGCACTCCAACTACAGCACCCAGCCATGTCGCGGTGCCCGCAGGTAGGAAGGCCAATCGCCCTCGTGCGATGCCTCCGCCACCAGCAACAGCAGCACCGCCATCTCGCTGGCCCGGCCTCCTCGATAGCCGCAAGGCGGTACCTCTCCGGCACGCCTAACCGGCAGCAGGACGATGGCGAGAAGCAGCAGCAGCAGCAGCAGCAGCAGCAGGCCAATGCTCCGGCAGCCGCCGACAAGAACAAGGGACCGCAGAGCAAGAAGCCCCAGGACACCGACTTCAAGCGCCGCAAGCTCGACCCCAACGTGACGACCCTGCCCTGGGCCGAGAAGGAGCTGCTGCGGCGAGGCACCCCCCCCGTCGGCTCCCGCCGCCGCCGCGCCGCCGTGCGCACCTCGCAGAACATCCCCTTCGAGCAGATGCCCTACCAGTGCTTCCAGGAGGCCCGCAAGCTGCTGCGCGAGGACCGCGACGCCAAGGTCCGCCAGATCGTCGCCGAGACGGACAGGATCCGCAAGCTCGAGGCCGCCGACCCGGCCCAGTTCCGCGGCGGCGAGGCCTACCGGCAGAAGCGGCTGGCCAGCCTGCGCAGATACGTCGACCAGCTCAAGATCCTGGCCGACATCAACGACCCCCTCGTCAAGCGGAGGTTCGAGGACGGCATGGGTATGTCAATGCCTGCCGCGCACAACACCAACACCCTCCATGCACGTAAAAACACGTTTGTACTAATATGTGGGCAAATGTATAGGCGACATGAACAAGCCCATCTACCGGTACCTCGCCGAGAAGCGCTGGCAGGGCTACCCGCGCCGCCTGATCCAGCAGCGCATCGCGCAGTTCCACATCGTGCCCGACCTGCTCCCCAAGTTCGAGCCGACCATGGACGTCCAGCTCTTCTTCCGCCGCTTCAAGGTCGGCCCCGGCGAGCTCGTCGACTCGGCCGTCTCCGAGGCCATCCCGCGCCTGCGCGTCCAGACCTTCCGCCCCGGCGAGCGCCTCGTCTCGGTCGTCGTCGTCGACTCGGACGTGCCCCGCCCCGAGACCGACGACTTCGGCCGCCGCTGCCACTACCTCGCCGCCAACGTGCCCCTCTCGCCCGCCGTCACCTCCCTGCCCCTCGCCAAGGCCGACCCGGCCGCCCAGCTCGCCGTCCCCTGGCTGCCCGCCTTCTCGCAAAAGGGCGCCCCCTACCACCGCCTCTCCGTCTTCGTCCTGGAGCAGCCCGCCGGCTCCCCCCCAATCGACGTCGGCAAGCTCCGCGAGCTCTACGCCGGCCGCGACGGCTTCAGCCTCAAGAGCTTCCGCGACAAGTTCGGCCTCGACCCCGTCGGCTTCAGCATGTTCCGCACCGTCTGGGACAAGGGCACCGCCGGCGTCATGGAGCGCGCCGGCATCCCCGGCGCCGACGTCGAGTTCAAGCGCCAAAAGGTCGAGCCCCTGCGCGAGCCCAAGAAGCAGCGCGGCTGGGAGGCCAAGAGGCAGGGCCCCAAGTACAAGCACCTGTGGAAGTACACCAAGCGCATCGCCTCGCCTTCGGGCAAGTATGTGCGGTAAAGGACCCGCCGGGATGGTGGACTGCTGGCTGCGATTGCGTGAGGGAGGCATTGGTCGCCATGGCAATGGCGAGTGGTGTGTGGAAAGCAAGCGACAAGAATCACCCGTGTACTATTCTACTGTATAAGTAATGAATCATTGGTGATAGACTCTGTAACACTATAGCACTCAAAAATCAAGATATCTTTTTGTGTCTTTTGTTTGGAAAGACTTTCGGTCCTGAATCTTCTGCTTGAAATGCTCTGCTTGCTCTATTGATCTCCGTGGCGAGGCACAGCGACTGCTGCACTCTTAATATCTATCATACAGTCTACAGGGAAGACAATATTCTCCATTCCAAAAACCTCCTGTCGTCCGCTCAACACCACCCTTTGGTGCGGGGATTCAGCCTCATGTCTAAAGATTCCTTGCGTAATCCAGGGCCTCAAATCCGAAGCACCGTCCCGTTGCTGCTTGCCGGACTTCCCATCATCACAGGGCTATGACCAACCGCAACTGCACCGCTCTGCAAGACGGCGGCCAACTTCACCGCCGCCAGCCCTCTCGGTGATTCAACCGTGCCCATGTCGACAGTCCGACTGGGCAATTGCTGTTCTCCAAGCAAAGCCAACCGCAGCTCGGCAGCTTCGGCCCGCTCCCGCCACACCTTGCACTCCTGCTGGACCTGCTGCTGCTGCTGCTCATTCAAGGGGTGAGAATGCTCCAGAGCAAGCAGGCGTCGCTGCAGCCAACTACACTCATCCGCCTTCTCGGCGAGTTTAGACTGAAGCCTCCGGACGCGAGCTTCGACCCGGAAGCCGCCGGGGTCAGTCATCACGCCCTCCGACCCGTCGGCGGGCTCAACGCACGATGACCAGGGTCCCCGCCCCGACAACAGAGGCCTCTGGGTCCTCTGTGGTGTGTGAAACACTGGGACAACAGTGGAGGAAGCTTGTTTTGCGCATGTCGCTCTCGGCCCAAACTTCGTTTCCGGGGCTGGCTCATGGTGTGTTGTGCCATTTATGGGCATTGGAGGCCAACCAGCCTCGACCCGAGGGCCTTCGTGTGCGCAGCCGGGGTTGGCATGATCCAACTCTTCTCGAAGAATCCTAGGAGATGCTGCTCCATCCACCGTGTCATAATTGCCCAGGTTCCGCCTTGCTCGCCAAGTCTCCGAGGGGGTTGTCCCCACGACCGCCTGTGGCGACATTGATGGCCGCGGAGCTTTGAGCAGAGACGAAGGCGACAGTTGCGGGACCGGTGCACCTACTGTCAGAGTTGCTCCCGCATGGCCATCCAGGTTCCCTTCTGACCTGGTAGAGTGTATCGACCTCGGCGTTGGAGGATTCACAGTATACCGGGAAAGCACACTAGTCGATCTGGTCAACCCTCGTCCTCTTCTCAACTGACTTGGTGATGCAGCCGGATCCGACTCCTGAGCAGCATGATCAAATTTGGCCACCAGTGCTTTGACAGTTCCCGGACCCGCAGAACCCCGGTCATGAATGCGCGTACGAGGCACCGGCGTGGCGTAGTCATTCATTTGGGATGAGACGTTCGGAAGAATGCGCTGGCCCGGAAAGTCGGCGTGATCTGGGCCTGGAAACAGAGGAAATCGGCGAGGGCCTCCAGGTTCCAAGGCGCCACCTGGTCTGTTGAAGGAAGATGGAATATCTTCCGACGTCAAAACTGACTCTCCATGAAGTATGCTAGGGATACGATGCTGGCTCTCACTGGCCTCCAGCGCATCATTGTCCCACGCGTTTCCATTCAATCTCGCGAGGCTATCCGACTCGACTTGAACTCCTCGATCGCCAGGCGAATGCTGTCGAGATAATGCCGACCAAGACGGTGCACTCTGTTGATGTGGCAGTGTATCTCCTCGTCTGCGTGCCAACTTTGTACATGGAGTTGAGCTGTCAAATAACACTGCATCGTCAAGAGAATCTTCATGGAACGGGAAAGAGTTTGTAGAGCGGAGACCTGACGACACCGGATACCCGATGAAAGGAGGCGTGTCGGGTGAAGGCCTCGACTGCCTTGCTTGACAGTGATTGTCGTCTTTTATCAAGCTTGCTTCGAAATATGGTTCTTCTGTGGACTTCAAAGACGAGCCCTCTGGAACTGCCGCACGCTCAAAATCGAAGCTCTGATTATGCATAGCAGAGAGCTGATGTAAACTCCCGTCGTCTGGCGCCTGTTTTGGTGTCTTCTCGACTTCATTTGGCCTTTGCCTTCTTGGACTGAGACCCGAGTGGTTGATGTCCCCCGAACGATTTGTCCCTAGGTTGCTGGTGAGCAACGAGCACGGCGGTTGTGATAATCCAACTTACTGAAGTCTACCCTTGGTCCACAGGATGATGGCGGTGAAGAATTATCCTCGAATTGCTGGCCTCTTGGAGCATTTTGAATAGCCGACCTGGATTGAGTCGGGTGAGGAAAGATCGCGGACTCCGATGACGGCAAAGCACCAGGAGAGAGAGGAGGGTCCTCAGAGGAGACACTGCTTCTCAGGGCGCCAAGAGTCTTCATGTTTCTCACCACATCCCTCCAATGTGTGATCAGCATCTCGGCGATATCGTTGGCGACATGTATTTTGTCGACCGTCAAAGATGTCGATCGAATGTCTGATTCAGTCCCCCTCCGACTATATGATACTCTTGACGTAGGGGGTGTCGAGGGCATCAGTACTAGGCCCATGCTCGGGTCGGCCAGCTTGACCGTGTAGGTGTCTAGTAGATCTCCGACCAAGAGGGGTCCAAAAATAATTCCCAGTGCATTAAAGCCCATGAGGTCCTGGGCAGGCACAGTATCTTCAAGACCGTCCTCCCTAAGACAGGCAGACTCAGCCTCCCGGCCGATCAAGCATAGGAGACCGAACACAGAACAGATCAGCTCCCTCCGATACCGTGATTGGACTGTCCCAATGGCAAGCGCAATGAAACGGCCTCGCAACTTGCTGCGTTTTATTTTGTTGAAGCTGGCGTCGCCATGTAGTTGGCTGTGAATGGCGACAAGTGCATCAAATAGAGGCAGAGACCCGAGTATTCCGCCTGGCAGGCCGGCAAGGAACCTCTTGAACGCTGACGCCACATCGTGGACCCTAGCATTGATATGAGTGGGAAGATTTGGAGATCGAACTGTGCCGTTGACGTCGTCGTCTCCTGATCCCGTGCTGTAATGATCGTAGAGAGAGTTGACAACTCGAACTGAACCAGGTATACGGAAGACGCCTCGAGTAGACGGAGCTACTATTGTCAGCTGCAGAAGGCTCTATAGGCGGGGATTTGACAAACCATGTTGTACCAGATACTGAGCCGTAGCCCGGATGCAAGTCGGCAGCATGAGCGACCCAGTGGCATATTCAGGGGGCAGATACAAAACACTTTTGCCGCATGTGCGGACAAGAGTCTGTAGGCTCTCGCCCTTGAAACTGTCTCTCTTGGTTTGTACCTGAGCCTGGGTAGCTAGATCACTCACGCTTTGCTTGCGACGGATGCTGCGTTCTGATTTGGAGCTGACAGATCGGCTCGATGAAGGTGGTCGACAAAAGGTTCGAGAGAACCAGCTCTTCTTGGGCACCAACACCTGCTCACCGGGCTGCTTATTTTTCAGCATCGGCGCAAGCAGTACGGACACAAGCTTTAACTCACAGGTACTGGCTGGCACCCTTCAGGTAAAAGTTGACGAACTCCGTACTGCGTGGGAGGATCTCATCAGTGATTATACTCAACAACTCGGTGTACTGATATCGCTTCACGCACTTGGGCTGCCAGGCGATTGTACGCATGAACAAACACGGCTCGATCATCTATCCGATCCGACTTAGGGAATTCGCAACTAGAAGCGGTCCACGTCGTGGCGCTGGACCAGCCATTCCGACCGTGTGTTGCCGACACAGGCAGTCCCATCAGTGTCTTATACGGGGGTAGCTGGCTTCTGGGCGAAGACAGAGGTCTTGCATGGGGCCTCGTACGGTCTCCGGAGTGATGCGCCTGATACACCGAAATGTTGGGCGTAGTGGGCGGAGATGTCATCGCGGTGCTGCTATACGATGAAGACGATGCTCCCTTAACATGATTGTACGACGGATGCATTGGTGGGTGCAGGCGAGATGGTTCTATGGCGGAAGAGGCTGGGAAGAAAGCGGATACTCTAAGATTGAATGGATCGATGCCTCTATTTGAGAACAACTAGCTGATCAAGAAGAATGCCTGTGGTCTTGAAGCAAAGAATAGCGATGAGTAAGGGGTGTGTGTGTGTGTGTGTGTGTTTGTGTGTGAGAGCGGGAGCAGCAGCTTAGGCAAAAAGGCGTTGTTGCACGTTTCCTTCATGCTTGACACTCGACACAGGCGCACCTGCACCTCGACGACACACAGAGCCACGACAGAAGGACGCAGCCACCAGAAGCGCAGCTTCCTCGCTTCTACGCCCCCTTCGCAGCTGCTAATTATGGGCGCAAAAGAAGCACGAGCTCCGGTGTCCCTCGAGGAAAAAGATGTCGCGACCCCGACGGCGGTAAACATGCCTGCACAGGCCCCGTAATGCACTGATCCGCGTTGCAAACACAGAACGGATCTCATGTCTATTCAAAGACATGGCGCCGCAATGCTGTGTCATAGCAATATCACGTTTCACTGATGCGATGCTTTCGCCACGCCACGCCACGCATTGCCAACTCCAACATGCTTGTTGGCACGCCGGGCCTCAACGCGAAGGCTTGGACGCATGTTACCTTGCTGCGCCGGACCCTGATCCACCAGCCACGCCAAACACCCGGTCCAGTTCCTCCCCTGGATCCGGCGCAGCCATCTCGCTCGGCCCAGGGTGGTCAGCGGGGCCGGGCCCGACTTCTGCGATGCTCATGCTGGCCAGTCCATCCGCCGCGGCGCCAACGCCGCCACCGCCCTCGCGCTCGGGCTGCAGGAGCCGCGCATCGCTGTCGAGCCACCCCGGCGCAACGCGGCGCTTCTCGGCCAGCTCTCTCTCGCGGATGCGCGCCTCCAGGGCCTCGAGCTCGGTGCGCGCATCGGTCTGGAGGCGGGATATGTGCGCTTGGAGGGCGCGGCACGAGGCGATGATGTCGTCCGGGTGCGCGGCGTGCCCGGATGCCGACACGACGTACTTGGGCTTGGCTGTTGCTGGGTCGTGCTCGTCCGACGGCGCTGCGGAGGCTTGCATGCCGGTGGCCGAGGGCGGGAGCGTCGAGGGCATGGGTTTGTACGTATATGGCAATGTGGTGGCAGATGGAAGATTGACGAAGGGCGAGACGGTGAGCGGCACCTGCTCCAGGAGCGGGTGCGATCCTTTACAGATCATGTCAATGAACTGGCCTTTGATGCAGAGTGTTGGGACCATGGCGGTGGTGATACTTACGATTGTCGTGCATTGTTCTTGATACCGCGCAAGAAGGCAAATATTGAGCAGTGCGTACGAGTTTGTCTCTCAGTCCCTTCAAGGAAGAATAAGGAAAGGAAGAAACATTGAGTAGAAAAGGACCGTTTCGGCTTACCGTTTGAGTTGTTTGCCTGTTGGGTCGCCAGAATGACGACTGCGCCATGTACCGTGTGCACTAATAAATGACCTACCCCAGTCCAAACCTTTATCCGATAAGGCAGCAGATTCCAATGTCGGTGCTATCAATCACTGCCTGATACCCCGCCAAAATTTCGAGCTTCATGCCTACTGACATAGCTTCGCGACTCGAAAACCTCCATCTTGCGCATCTCTCGTCCTCAATTCATCCGCTCAGCGCCCACAATCCCTCGACCGCAGGACGAAAAGATGGAAGCCCGAGCCATAACCACGACCATCCGGTCGTGTCCGGCCGCCAGCGACTACGTCCCGCTCGCCGAGCACCAGTCGCAAACCCCAGAGACCTTCTTCGGCGGCAAGCCTGTGCTGCACTACCACGCCGCCGGCGCAAAGGCCTTCGTCCCCAAGTCGCAAATCAGCCGGCTGCCGTTCATGCCGGCGGCTGTTGCGCCCGCCGATGCGAATGCGGCTTCGGAGGAGATCGAGGGCTCAGAGGAGGAGGAGCTGGTAGATCAAGAGGTTGACATCTTTGTTGGATCAGAGTACGTCTGGCCCCTTGCCGCTGTGCGCATCGCCAAAAAGACCCAGGACTGACCGTGAGCAAAGTACATTCACCGTATTCAACCGAGCCTCTTCGACAGGCCTTTCTATACCGTATCCTCTCATCGCAATCCACGCTATCAAGTCCCTCAGCGACTCTGCCACGAGCAAGGTCCAGTCTGTGTACATGCAGCTCGACCTCGCTGATGGCGGCGCCACCGACGACGACTTCGACACCGTCGAGCTCACTATTGTCCCCCCCTCTACTTCTTCTTCCTCCTCCACCACATCAGACGCCCCTCCCACAAACGGCGAGGCGCCGCCCCCGGCGAGCTCCGAAACCGCCAAGCTCTTCGAGGCAGTATCCGCCTGCGCCGACCTGCACCCGGACCCGCCGCAGGACGGCGGCGAAGACGAGGACGACGACATGGACCGCATCGTCTTCGAGAGCAGTGTCGACGACGCCGAGGCCATCGATGGACTGCCCGGCGTCTTCAGGTCTGCCGGCGGCGGCGGTGATGATGGTTTGCCGCCGCCCTTCCCTGGGAGTGGAGGCTGGATCACGGCCGAGAACATGCATGAGTATTTCGACGAGGAGGGCAACTGGATCGGGGACGAGGGAGTCAGCGGAGAGCTTGGCGAAGGCGCGGGGAGGGTTCGGGGCCGGGACGAGGCCGAGGGTGAGAATGGTCAAGGAGGCGCCACGAATGGCCACGGGACTGGCGATGATTCAGAGAGTAAAAGACCGAGGACTGAGTGAAATGGACGAGTATCTTGGGGGAAGAAAATAAAATTACGAGCTATCCAAAAGGTCTTTGGTTGTCCAGGCCAGAGAGGCAACTTGTGTATTAGTATCTCCAATAAACGAGGTACAGAAGAGCAGTCCCGGAACCAACGCCCCTTTATTTCTGTTTATGTCGCAATTTCTCCTCAGGTCTAGCGTTGCCGCCTTTTTTGTTCTTAAGGCACAGTGGGCACATGGGCTTTCACAATACGCCAACGACCGACTGGCAGACTTGTCCGAAGTCCAAGCATGCAGCGGATGCTTGGATCAACGCAGACGTTGCAGAAACATTCTGGCATGTACCTTCCAAACGGGGCTCGTTCATTGCTTTTCAGTCTGCTATGCATACATAGAAGACTTCCCTATTTCCGAGCCTTTGTTCTTGTATCCGCCAGCCATCATCAGAATAGCACCGAGACGCCATGCAAATGCCCAACCCATCTCATTTTTATGTTTTGCACATATTTTTACAAGCCCGGGCGTAGTACTTCGAGATCAGTCATCTCATCACTGTTCGATCCCATCTTCTTCATCGATAAGCCTGCCCAGGATCAGGCTCTGGATGACCAGCTCATCGCTCAAGGTCTTGATCCTCTTGGGAGGGGTGCTGGCTCCGCTCGTGGTCGTGCTGGATCTCTTCCGCTTCTTGCCATTAGTTGCGCCTGTGGTAAACAAGGACTCGCTCTGTCCTGATTTCCCGTCGACATATACCCAGTCGTATGGGCGATCAACAGCCTCCATGGCTTTGAGCTGGACTCGAGCGTCTTTCAAGTTGTACACGCGAGACAGCGAGGCCCCTAGCACCCAGGCAAGAAAGACATAAACCATCTTCTTGCTTTCATCTGTCTTCTTCATCACGAGAAGAATGCGGTTGCCAGCCAGGAACCTAGGCCGGTGTTCCAAGACATCCGACAACTTAGCGCTTGAAGCATCGTACGGTACAATGTTCCTAGAGCGGATAGCATCGCCGAGGAACGATGACTGCCCTGCACAAAGAAGATACGGCGTCCAGTCAACCACTCTCTTCTTCTCCAAGCATGTAGAGATCCAGCGTGAGGCAATACAAGGCAGTCCCAATGCGAGAGCCTGCATGTATTTCACTTTCCTGGAATGCCCGTCGGCTATCAGCGCGGTGAACCCGATAGAGCTTGCCGCGGAACGCAGAGGGATATCGACATCGTCTGGTGGGGTGGAAGCAGGACTCGTCGATGTGCTTCGGATTGGAGGATGATCAAATAGCTCATCAAAGCCGCTCGAAAGCACGGTGCCGCCTTCTTGTATGATTTGATGTTCTAATTCTTTCGCGGTTGCCATACGATCATGGTACTGCTCTGCATTCTCACCTGGCTTCTCTGACTGGAAAGAGATGGCAAATGCCATGCCAAGGAAGAGCTGTTGGGCACCTAGGCTTCGATCTCGAGAAGTGGACTGGGCGCGTGATGGTGCGCGTCCTGGCCTCGCAATCCCAGCAAGGGGTGCATTCACGCTACGATCAAACGTTGGCGTGGAAGACGGGGAACGACCCAGCTCATCAGTGGAGGGCGGTTCCGTATACACTGGCGGCTTTCTGGATCTCGTGGCCACCCTGGTCCGTCCGCCGTAAGTAATCGTTTTTGGCGCTGCTTTTGTTGCCTTGCGTCGGAGATCTCTGGAAACCGCGGGAGAGGAATGATCGCCGCTCACAAGATGGGCTGCTTCTCCGCAATCATCCGTTGCAGGTGTAGTCTTCTCCGATAGCGTAGGCGTTACAGACAGCGTGCTCAAGCTCGACGTCGAACCTTGCATAGCTGAGCTTGAAGGGGCCCCAGGCTCTGTTTGCCCGCTGGATATGACTCGTGCACGCTTCCTCGCTCGGGTACTCAAGGCAGGCGGAGAAGAAGGCACTGACGATGGCACAGCAGGAAGCCCATCTGCTTTGGGTTCTGGAAGAGCTAGGGAGGAGACTGCAGTGTTTTCGTAGCTCGGGTGTAGATCGGTCTGTATGTCAGTTGATGTATCATGATGCGAGCCGCGAGTCTTTGAATCCACCGACGCTTGAATTGCAGCATTATCCTCCTTGGACGATGGCACGCCTTGCCGAGATGCTTGAGGTTGTCCGTCGCTCTGGAGCGTTGGATAAGAAAAGCCGACCAGAGACTCGGATGTTGAAGATTGGTTTTGGAAGGTGCTGAAGGGCCGAGGCTGCTGCGGCGCGGGACTGGTCTCAGGAATGGCCTCTCCTTGATCCAAGGGATTGCTCCAAGTTGCCGGAAACGCGGAGCCATCTCTGTCTAATGCAGCTACAGCGGAACCTGGAGATCGTGTCAAAACCTCGCCACGAGTATGCCCCCCATCTCCGACAGACTTGGCTGTTGGCAGATCATCCCCCGAAGCAGTCTCAGCTGCTTCCAGGGACTGAGCAACTACCAGATCTTTCTGGGAGTCCGCCACGGTGTCTTGGCCCTCGGGGGTGCTGGTCCCTTCACCTTTCGAAGTAGCATGATCCCCAGGGAGCGAGGCTGGAGACTGTTTTCCCTTCTTGTTGGTGGACGGCACCTCGACTTCATCAGACTCTGAGGAACCCTTGAAACTGATCGAGGAGAGTTTTCGCTTAGCGGCAGACTTTTTTTCCTCCGCTCTTCGCCGACGCCTGAAGTCATCATCGTCGCTTGTCTCTCCATCAGAGCTCAGGTTAGAGTACTCGTTGGATGTCTCTCTCCTGAGCTGTGATAGCTTCATTGGCTCATATTGTTCCATGGGTCCAGAGGTCAAATGCTTCTTTGAGGCAATGTACTGGAGCGGATTTTGAACAACCGGACCCTTGGGGGTCGGCTCTTCGAAACGTAACTCATCTGCTCCTGGAGGTTCTGACAGGATTCCAGCTTCACGCTCAGGGCTTGAAGTTGGCTGCAACATAGGCGAAGATGGCAAGCCACGAGCCTTTAGCGGTGATGAGATGACTGGATTTGGGGATATTGAATTGGGCTGGAAATCGTTTGGCGACGGTCTTGACGATGTTGGGCTGATCCCACCCCGCACGGCAGACGAGAACTGCGTCTGTCTGAATAGCTGCGAACCGCCGAGCAACTGTGCTCGGTCGTGAGCGGCGAACGGGTTCTTGGGTTGGGCTGGTGTTTCCGGAAATTGGAACGAGCCATGGTTCGGTGCATGTTGCTGAGACTCGGCATCGCCTTGAAGCACCAAGCCGAAGTCCACAAGACCTGAGTCATCGGGGACGGTAGATTGAGTGGCGTGCGCTGCTATATGGCTTGTCCCGAAAATGACAGCGCCAGTGTCTTCCTCATTCAGAGTCTTTTGCTCCTGCGAACTTGGGAAGTGGTCGTCGAGTCCAAGGGCTGTAGAGGGCAGTTCATCCTGCAGCCTTGGGGAGCTCCTGTAATATTGCTCATAGCTGCGCCCATCATTTGACTGGGTCGGAGACTGAGAAGGATCCATATTGACGGCCTTCTCGGGTATTTGTGAGTGCGCTGAGGCTATATCCTGAGGTTGACCATCTTTACAAAACACCTCCGAGCATGGCTCGTTGCTAGCCTCGGAGAGAACCGAGGGCGCCGGGTTGAGTTGGGCCGAAAAGACAGGATCGGCCACGGGAGATGCAACCTCTGTTACGGCGTTTGTCCTGGGCGTGATATCTGCCAGAGACCGATCACCGTGATCCCGCTTTCGATAGTGTTTCTCTGTGGATGACGCACTTCGCGACGCGCGATGTAGCTGCAATGTCGCGTGGTCCCGTGTCTAGAAAGTGAGGAAATGGGTCAGTGCCAACCATGTGTATCGGACCTCCACTAGCGGGGAGTGTGGCCATTTTAGAGCGGAGTGATCGGGAACGACATTGGACGTACCTTATGTGGACCGGACTCGGACTCGAGAAGACGGCTTCCCACATATGCCTGGTGAACTGTTCAAGACAAAACACTAAGTAAATGCTCGAATGGACTTGTAATGCAGGAAAAGAAAGAAAAAAGGGAAAGACAAAAAAAAAGAAAAAAAGATAGAGCGATTCAAGCTCACCTTTTGTCACGTTTCCGGGTGTTGCCTGTGTGGGTAGACAAGGTGGAGGAGCGACAAGATCCGATTCTTGCGTTTCTCCCGGAGCTGGGGAACTGCTCAGCTAGACGAATAAAACGTTAGCCGGCCGGTATTAGACCAAAATGCAGGGGCTGCCTCAGCGTACTGTCCCGACACCGTACCAGTCCATGTACACATCCAGAATATTGATGCTCTCCTGGGACTCCTCGTTATGCTCTTTGGGTGTCATCATGGCTGCTGGGAGGACTGAAGACATCGAGGTTATTCGGATGAGAACTCGGTTGGACCATTGAAATCACCAAGGCAGGCGAGAGATTGGACGTCGTACTGCCTTGATTGGTGTCATGCTGGTCAAGTGAATGTGAATAGACCTTTGTGGTCAAGCAATTCACCAGCACGACTTTTGCAAATTTGGGACGACATTCACTCGGTTGGTCTCAGAGGCACCTTCCTTCTTTCACAGCTAGTACCTTCCAACTCTCTGTATTGACTACTAGGTATAACCAGAGAAGTGACTTTAGAGGAAGGCACGCATCTTCTTTACAGTGCATTGTGTTACAGCTTTGAAAGCCTGCGACTTCACTTTAGGAACGACAGATCGGGGGCTGTCCAAGATTCTTTTCCTTTATGAGTTCCTCCCATTGATTTCCCTACTGCCCGAGTCCTCTCTAGAACACAGTCGTGATGATATTGGCACAAGAATGCTCACTAATGATTGGCTCTCGGGACATGAATCCTCGGCACGAATCCTGAAACGGATGCAAGAAAGATCTTGTTCCTTTCCTCGGTCTTCTAGAACATGAAGAGAAGATGGAAATATACTCCGTACACTCGCCTGCATCATTACCAGGGAAAGCATGGGTTGGGGGTTGCGTGCCTGGTGTACACGGTCTACAGGTTCTGATTGGCTGCATCGAGGTGTAATGTTTTGATGGCATTAAGGTACGGAGTAGGCCGCGTTCGGCATTCCCACACCTCTCTCTGGTGATCAGCCCCTAATAATAACAACGATCCCCTGTCGGAGCTCAACAAACCCCTGCTCTTTTTAATCTTCATCTGCATGGTCATCCGGTGTTGTATCCAGGCACTCTTTTCCCTGCGCTTCTTTTCCCTTTCTGCTGGGTCATGTCACACACTCTCCGGCCCCTTCCGCTGGCATTTGTTTCTTGAATTGCCGTCCTTTTCTGCTACCCTCTTCTTGCTATCTGTGTGTATGACATATCTGAGACCTGCTCACTCACACGTCACCACTGTGTCCAAATCGCCGACCACAGCAGAGGTACGAGATCCCCTGCCTGCTCCTTCATCTGCACAGCTTCTGGGCGTCGCGTTCGCCCCCCCTACTAAACCCACCGGCCCTGCTGTTTTGTGGACCCCTATTTACTTTTTGGCAGCGATTCACATGGCCATGACCCCAGACGGTCTATGCGTGTTTCCCTAGCACTCACAGCCAGGCCCGCGGATGCAAGGATGACCGGGGAAACAGAACAATAATATTGGGAGCGAAATGACCGTCATCACACCATACTTAAACCGACCTTGACTATCCTTCAAGACCCTGCTTCCCACGCCTCGTCCTCCAAGTCGATTTTGATTCCTCTGCCTCTTTTCACAGACAGAGCCATCATTGTCGTACTCGAGCGCCGGGCCTGGTTTCAACTGCCCTGTCCTCCGCTCCATAAACTCCCCATAGCATCATATCAACTTCTCCATCGAACTGGTCCGCTTACCGCACCGTTCTTGTCCCTCGTTACCCGCATCAGCGCGGCCCACTGCCCGGCCATCTCCAGGCGGCCTGTACTCCGTACCCTCCTTGGTGAGCAGCTTCGGCAACCGTTGCCCCCCTCATCTCGCCCTATCAACAACCAAGCAACACCCCTGTCCTACGGTTAGCTACCCTAGCTCGAGCTCGCCAATTCGAATTGCCTGCCTGCCAATAATAGGGACGACGGAGATGGTTGTAACCACACGTCCCCTATCGCTTCTTTCTTCATGACAGTTCTTCTATTCCAGATTTGTTTACTATCGGCCTGCTCCAACACTCTTTTCAATGCGAAGCGCCTAAACCGCATTACCAAGGCTCACGTCGTCGCCAGAAGAACGACCGCTCCTTTGCGATCCCGCCAGAGGCGCACCCACGGTGCTCCAGCTGCCGCTCCTTACCGCAAGCGACGCCGTGCGTCTGCATTCGCTCGACGGGCAGAGCTTTTCCAGCAAACCTCGCAGAATCACACTCCGGCAGCGCCAACATCTGACGAGAGTCCTTGTTTTAATTCTTTAGATCGAGCCGCCGTAGAGCACCTCTTCACGTTGTACCAAGGCAAGATGGAAGGTGACGGCTCCAAACCCGACCCGGCGCCTAGGCCGAGCTCCGACAAGCTCTCCAAGGAGGCCGGCGCATCAGAGATTGCCAGGTCAGAAGCAATGCCTCCTCCGCCCTTGCCCACGGGCGGGGGGCTGGATGAGCACGCGTCTGAAACCCGGTCCGCCAGGTCTGAGTCTACTGCGTCTCGAAATACCAACCGCCTCTCACTCACTCTCCCCATCGCGCCGCCAACAGCTTGCCCGAGCCGCCCTCCCCCAAGCTCGTCGACGGCTGTGTCGTCGTATCCGCCTACACCAATTGACACATCCGCAGTCACGTCGCCGACTGACACAAACAATTTCATCACGGCCATTGCTACCCAGGAGAGACGTGTGCTCGAGCTCCGCGAAGAGCTCGACGGGGCGGAACGTGAATTATCCCGCCTCAAGAAGCAGTGGGCACATCACGAGGCGTTCAAGAAGAGGTCCGAGATTCGCAGAAAGGAGCCACTGAGACCGCTATCCCTCCAAATCCAGACGAGCACGCCTCCTAACCCAGAGGAAGACCCGCTCACGAGGCGAAGTGTTGAAATGGACAGGCGCAAGGCACTTCTCCTGGGGCAGCAGAGTGCACAGAGCACGCCGACTCAGTCAAGACGACGTGTTTTTCGCGGTGCTCATACGAGAACGCTCTCACTCTTGTCTCCGACCAAGACCACGGACGACTTCTCGGTTCACGAGGACGATGTCGGTCTGGTCAAATCACCCTCCCAGGAACTGGAGGCTGTCTTCCAGAGCATTCACCGCCGGAGCCCTATCACACCAGCACAGCTGTCGAAGCGGGCATCGTGGGCCCCGCGCTCGACCCAGCAAGTTGGTGGTCTGAAGCAGGTTGCCGATGACTTTAAAGCCGGACTCTGGACTTTTGTTGAGGATCTGCGACAAGCCACGGTGGGTGACGAGCCCATCACGGGCACCGGCGCGCCTTCAAGGGGTGCTGCTGGAAACCCTCGGGCAGGACATTCCCTGTCTGGTGAAAACCAAGATACTATCAAGGCCTCCGGACCTACCACCCGACCACACGTGAGCAGGGCCTTTGAACACACGCCAACACCGCCGGCCCGGTATACAGACAATCCGGAAAGGGCAACACAAAACACTGCCCCCGCGGCCGAGCACCAGCGAAAGGTGTCCAAGGCCGAGGGGAAGGCGGCGAAGCGTTTCTCGTGGACGCCTCTGACGGTCGATTCATTTGATGATAACGATTGGACAAACTGGGATAGTCCACCTGTCAAGTCGCCGCGATGGAGCGGCACCACGGTCAATGGCGACCTCATTGACGCAATTCCGGAGAAGAATGACGAGAACGAGACACCATCGTAAGAGCATCTCCCTCGCTATCAGCCCTTGGTTAGGAGCTTTGCTGATTGATGTGTAATCGCAGGGCAACTCAGCGGACTGGAGCGCAGTCGTCGACACCGTCAGACTCTCCCAGCAAGCTTGATGACATGTCCTGGGCTGTCCTGAACCGGCTGACTCCCGGCAACATCAAGCGTACCGCCTCTGACTTCATGAAAGAGTGGGAGAAGAGCTTGTCGCCGACCAGGGATGGTCTCACTGTTCCCGAGGAGAACAGAGACCAGCAGGTCAGAACCGTTGACCTATTGTAGATATTGCCTTTGAGGGGGGAATTTCGCCAGCGACACGGTGGAGTTGTCGGGCACTCCGTCTCTTGCATATAGAGTTCCCAGAGGGAGCGGCTACATTTCTTGCATATACATTCGGCGAAAGCATGAGGACACGGTTCTCACGACAAACGACCAGATGACAGAACGCAGCGCTATTTGAAGATTTTACCTGTTTGGTCATGGAAACGAGATTTAGCTTTGGATTTGTACCTGAACGATGGATCTCGTTGGTTGACGATGCTGAGTTTGGATTCGGATTTGGACTTGGTCTTGTTGTGTTTTATGGCGTCGAGTAATGTATAGCAGGGTGCACCTGTAGAATAATGATATAATGATCTATTGAACGTCAATGGGTGGAGCTGTGCGTTGCGCAACATGAACCATCGCCTATATCGAGTGACCAGTTTGGACGGCTCATGACGATACCTCGAAGCTCTAACGGTGTCAATGGAGCTGTTATGCGCACTGTTACGCACTGTGGGATCCAGGCTGCAGCTTGAGAGGGATTTTGATAGCGAAGCAACACCACCCACCACCCACTGGAGCACATGAGCTCGACTGGTGTGGTTTTTCCCCACCAACCCAAACACCCGCCTGTCGCTGCTGCTGACCCGGACCCATTACGTCGCAATACAGAGCACAACCAGTCAGTACCTTAGTCGGCCAGCAGCGGGTCACAGCTATCCCAGACCTTGAAGCCGCATCTGCAACCACTTACCGTATCTACCTCATCCATCCATCCCATCATCGCAACTCCAAGACGAGTAGCTTCCCCCCGCGGATCGTCACCTCCCGCTTCCCAATTGTTCTCTGCGCTCTGCTGCTCATCTATTCTCCTCTACACCTTTTCCATCGACCTACGACCGCGCAGATACGTTCAAGATGGACCACGTAGGCAAGATCTACTCCATCTCCGGCCCTGTCGTGATTGCCGAGGAGATGGAGGGTGTTGCCATGTACGAGCTCGTCAGGGTCGGTCACGATAACCTGGTCGGAGAGGTCATCAGGATCAGTGCAGACAGAGCATCGATCCAGGTCTACGAGGAGACTGGTGCGTTGGCAATCTCATAGCCTTCCCCCCTCCCCCCCATCTAGAAGTTCGGCTTTGCAGATCAGAAATACCTCGACCTGCATACATCAACCTAGCTCCCAGTCTGAGGATGAATACTAACAGTTTGTGCAATGGGCAACAGCGGGTGTGCAAGTCGGCGATCCCGTACGACGGACCGGCAAGCCCCTCTCCGTCGAGCTCGGCCCTGGCCTCCTCAACAACATCTACGATGGTATCCAGCGACCACTCGAGAAGATTTCCGAGATATCCAAGAGCATCTATATCCCCCGCGGTATCTCCGTACCCGCCCTCGACCGGACAAAGAAGTGGGAGTTCACTCCCACCATGAAGGTCGGCGACCACATCACGGGAGGCGACGTCTGGGGTACCGTCTTTGAGAACTCCTTCATCAAGGTCCACAGGATCCTCTTCCCGCCCCGCGCCCGGGGTACCATCACCAAGATTGCCGACAAGGGCGAGTACACAGTCGACGAGAAGATCCTCGAGGTCGAGTTCGACGGCAAGAAGACCCAGTACGGCATGATGCAGACCTGGCCCGTCCGTGTGCCCAGGCCAACCACGGAGAAGCACTCGGCCAACAGCCCGTTCCTCGTCGGCCAGCGTGTGCTCGACGCCCTCTTCCCCAGTGTCCTGGGTGGTACCGTCGCCATCCCAGGTGCTTTCGGCTGCGGCAAGACTGTCATCAGTCAGTCAGTGTCCAAGTTCTCCAACAGTGATATCATCGTCTACGTTGGATGTAAGTCGCCTGCTACAGCACTACCTCAAATTACCTCGCATATGAGTTATATACTAACTTTTTTTCTTTTCATAGGCGGTGAGCGCGGTAACGAGATGGCTGAAGTCTTGAAGGATTTCCCCGAGCTGTCTATCGAGGTCGAGGGTCGCAAGGAGCCCATCATGAAGCGCACGACGCTCATCGCCAACACCTCCAACATGCCCGTCGCCGCCCGTGAGGCCTCTATCTACACTGGAATTACGGTGGCAGAATATTTCCGTGATCAGGGTCTCGACGTCGCCATGATGGCCGACTCGTCTTCCCGTTGGGCCGAGGCCCTGCGTGAGCTTTCGGGTCGTCTTGGAGAGATGCCTGCGGACCAGGGTTTCCCGGCCTATCTGAGTACCAAGCTGGCCAGCTTCTACGAGCGTGCCGGCAAGGTTCAAGCCCTCGGCTCACCGGAGCGAGACGGCAGTGTCAGCATCGTCGGAGCCGTCAGCCCCCCCGGTGGTGATTTCTCCGACCCGGTCACGACGTCCACCCTGGGTATCGTGCAGGTCTTCTGGGGTCTGGACAAGAAGCTCGCCCAGCGCAAGCATTTCCCGTCCATCAACACGTCCGTGTCGTACTCCAAGTACACCATGGTGCTGGACAAGTGGTACGAGAAGGAGTACCCCGAGTTCCCGCGGCTGCGCAACAGCATCAAGCAGCTGCTGTCCAACTCGGAGGAGCTCGACCAGGTCGTGCAGCTGGTGGGCAAGGCGGCGCTGTCGGACCCGGACAAGATCACGCTCGACATGGCCACGCTGATCAAGGAGGACTTTTTGCAGCAGAACGGCTACAGCGACTACGACCAGTTCTGCCCCATCTGGAAGACGGAGTGGATGATGCGCCTCATGATGGGCTTCCACGACGAGGCGCAGAAGGCCATCTCGCAGGGCCAGTCGTGGGCCAAGGTCCGCGAGGCGACGCAGGAGCTGCAGGGCCAGCTGCGGAGCCTCAAGTTTGAGGTGCCGACCGAGGGCCAGGAGAAGATTTGCAAGAAGGTACGTTGCCATGACATACATTGACGCCCCAACCCCGAGCTTTTTACAGGTTGCTGACTCTGTCGTCCGTCATTTTAGTACGAGGCCATACAGCAGGCCATGCTGGACAAGTTTGCATCAGTTATGGACGAGTAAGGGCGCAGCTTTGTCATTCATAGGACGAGAGTAAGGGTGGGGGGGTGCGATCTGGAGAGGAGGAGTGAGTAGAGAGCAGACAGAGGAGAGTTTCGTCCTTTTTTTTTCTTCTGGTAAATCATCATGCTATAGAACATGTCACTGTCGGTTATTGATTTGGGCTTTTTTGTTTCTCACATGAAAGTTCTTGTATGTACGAACGAACCCCCGGTGCATAGACCCGGAAGGGAAGCTCAGACGGGTCCAGAATTCACACGCAAAGTTCACGAAGACGTACAGTTTTTTCTTGTCGCTTATGATAAAAGAGCTACACCATGACACATATGATTTAACTGGTGATAAATGGTTTGATGATGGTCTTCTTATACCAGGTCAAGTTCACACTATTTTCGCCAAAAAGGCACACTCGAATGTAGAGGGCTTTTTTTTAGTAATTTTTTTGGTTGAATTGAAGAATTTCTAAATAACAAAATCGGCTCCTCTTCCCTGATCTCTCTGCTGGAGATGCCCAAGGGCAAGAGTGCCTTTTCTCTCATTTCTTTTCGGCCGTCTCCATTGTCCCCATTCTCCTTGCGCCGAAGGAGAGAAGAAAACAGGGTAGTAGCACCGATAGATGGATGGTATAGAATGAAGCAATATATAAAAAAAAGGATGATGAAAAAAACAAGGGAAGTAAAAAAAGCTCCTCAATGCCCTGGGATGCATTTATAGGTATAAGGGTATATACAGGCTATGTCTATCAAGCCCGAGAGAAGTGAAGAGAGAAAAAAAAAGGAGGGGATTTTTTGTCTTAAGATCGGGCTCCGTGGTATCAAACATCGCTTTGTGTTTCGTCACGGAGTAGGAGCTCCTTCCCAGGTTTTTGTCTGTGTATGTGTCAACCACCACCGTCTTCCCCCCCCTCCGCCCTGCCGCCATTACACGTTTCTTGTTCCCCAGTGGTGAACTCTTCTTGGACTCGCACCATTTTTTTTTTACGAGATCTGCATGACCATAGGGCCGGCCATGATGATCTCGTCGGTGATCTTGCCGGTGAGGGGCGCCTGGGTGACGAGGTTGACGTAGACGACGCCGGCGAGGCCCTGGGGCACGGTGCAGCCGGTGCCCTGGGTGAAGGGCGAGAAGGCGGTGCCGCCGACGATGTTGCCGTTGGTGAAGGAGCAGAACTGGGCGCCGGCGGCGGCCTGGGACTCGACGTTGATGGTGGAGCCGATGGCGGCGGCGGCGGGCGCGCCGGCGGCCATGGTCAGGGTCGGGAAGGCGGTGAGGATGAGGTTGGAGCCCTCGGGGCAGGACTGGATGAAGGGCGCGGCGAGAGAGAAGACCTGCTTGGGGGACAGCGAGGTGTCGAAGGCGCCCGGGGCGGCGGCGACCTGCGAGGCGACGCGGATGAAGGTCTGGTGGCGGGCCTCCTGGGTCAGGATGGAGCCGGCGGTGCCGAGGATGGAGCCGTCGGCGATGAGGGGCGCGCCGCCGAGGTAGGCCGACACGCCGACGTTCTCGAGCACGGCGGCCGTGGCGACCATGCCCTTTGCGTCGGTGAAGCCAAAGTTGTAGGTGCAGGGCTGGACGGGCTTGACGCCCGCCTGCGCGATGGCGCCCTGCAGGAGCCCGACGTGGGCCTGCTCGCTGGCGCCGATGCTGATGAGGTCGTTGACCTGCGCCTGGGTCAGGCCGAGGGCCAGGAAGTCCGAGGCCGGGAACTTGGCGAAGCCCTGCTGGTAGAAGGCCGTCTCGAGCCACTCGAGCGTCAGGGCGCTGGTAGGTTGTGCATGTTAGTCCCCATGTGAATCTGTGCTACGGCTGTGTGTGTGTGTGAAGAACAAGACCACGTACAATTGCAGGATGTCAATATCCGTCAGGCCGAGGGCAGCAGCGGCGGCGTTCTGTCGCTTCGAGTACTCGTAGAACTTCATCTGGCCCCGGGTGAGCCTCGGGTGTGCTGGCAAGGCAGTGGCGGCGGCAGCAAAGGCCAGGACGGCGGCCGCGGTCTTCATGAAGGAAGGCATCTCGACTGATTATCTGCGTTGTGCGTGTGTGTGTGTGTGTGACCTTGTCTGGTTCCCCTGGATCCAAGATGGCAAAAAGAATGTGGCGATGTTGTAGAATGATAGCAAGACCAGCCTGGCTGTTCTAAACAACAACAAGAGTCCCTCCTGGGTTGTTGAAGAAATTAAAGCGTATTAAATCGAAAATGATAGTAGTGAACGATAGAGACTGACGAGCAACAAAACGTTGATCCCAGGAAAGCAGACCAGCGCTTTTGGTTCAAAAGGGTTTGCAGAAAGGAACGGAGGGTTGGATGGGATGGGGGTGAAAAGAAGGGCAGGAGGAGAACAAGAGGACGGAAGATGCAGCTCTTGGTGGGAAGCAGGGCCGAGTTAAGAGAAAGGGCATGCCAAGAGATCATCGCGATTTGATTGAGATGGGATGGAGAGCGGCTACAGCTCGTTCCGTGCCCGGCTTCAGCAGTCCTGCGACGGCAACTCCATCACGTCCCGCAATGCGACAGGGCAGCCATCCAGAAAGCTCGAGCTCCTCTCTCTCTCTCTCGCTCGCTCGGAGCGCCTTACCCTTGAAGAGCCGGCCTGCCCTGGACAGGATGGGAGGGCAGCGTGGGCAGGGGAGGGAGGGAAGGGGAGGGGACCCGCCCAAGAGGGTTGACGGTTGACAGGAGAATGATAAGGATTGTTTCGTTTCCTCTGTGGCGCTCAGGGAGAAGACTGAACCGGAGCATCGTGAGAAGTGGCCTGCGGCCCAATCAGGCGTCGTCGTGCTCCCGGGAAAGTGAGTGTATCTGGGCAAGGAGCTCGACCCCCCAGATCCGGACCCGCATAGCTTAAACCCCAAGCAGGGCCTTGACAGGGGCAAGCGGAGCAGAAGTAGAGCCTCCAAGGGCCCCCAAGGAACCCCTAGCGCCGTCGTTTGCGAACCGAGTACAGCGCCTTAGTCCCGGGTAGGCTAAGTGCTGTGGCGCGCTAGATTGACAGACAGGGGCTGCCACGGGGCCCGGCCGGGGTTCTGCGACCTCGTCCTGTCTCAGGCTCGTTTCGGTCGGCGGACCGTGGGCGACCCGAAGCCTGCTTGGCCTGCTCCCGACATCAAATTCGCTTTCCCTGACGTGCGTGCGCATGGCGTCAAGCATTCGAGTGGGAGCCCGCGCTTTGGGCTTTGGGCCATGGCGATGGGCGTCAACTGAACTACCTAGTGGCTTGGGACTACCTACCCTAACCCTGCCAAGCTTGAAGCCAGACATGGTCTTCACGGTTGTACGGAACATCGCGACACTTTCATTCCCCGCCCCGGCAGGACATCTACGGAGTGCTACACTGCTACCTAGCTGAATAGGACTGTAGCCGGGAGCAACATCTGGCTTGTCATCGTGCTTGTTTCTGTTCGTGCCAAGTAGAGCTCGTCATGTACCCATGCCATGCCGAGCAGTTCCAACAGGCGCCTGCCAAGGTCTTCAATCTTGCCCTCGTGGCTGGCTAGCAAACCCATGTTAGAACACGCTAGATGGACTTGCAAAATTGAAGGATCAATCTTGGCATGGTTTACAAACACCGTGCCTCCGGTAATCTGGACCAGCGAAGCTTGGCTCGCCGGTCGTTGTTCACCACAGGGCCCAGATGCTCGACCATACGCCTCACGAGAGCCCATGACCATGCAGTCAATCCCATCTCGGGACGCCGATCACCTCTGTCTACTCCGTATAAGAGTACTTTGGAACAGAATAGTAAGCAGAGCCACTTCTACTTGCGAGGCCTCTTCGCCTCCCGCCGGATGCCTCCGAGACCGAGCCTGTGGTATCCACGGACCATTCGTGAACCGAAGAGTTCCCCCACGAGGCATCACTGCAAGGACTCAAATCTGAGGCTTCCTAGTCGCGATTGGTCGATCGAGATAGATAGATAGATATCCGAGGAGGCTGAAAACCGGACCCTCGTGCAAGGCTACTCGTTGGGTAGCATTGAGTCTCTTCTTCCAAGCTGGCCCTTCATGGTATCTCTGTTGATCTGCAGAGGAACCTCCGCCGACTATTCCCTGCCCTGGGTCATGATACATCGGGACTTTGACTGCCGTGAATGTCCTCACGAGGACGAGGCAAGGCCTCGCTATCGCAACCTTCTATTCCAGAAGTGCGCACACATTAACCATTAGTGAACGTGCCCGCAATGGCAATGGGTCATGCATTGAGCCGTTCTCCCCCCGTCCCAGATCGACTGCTGGCTTTATCGGAGGCCAAACATGATCGACCCCCCTAGGCATAACTAACGTCCGGGACAGAGAACATGGGGATTGCGCAAGCCAGCAGAGTAGACAAGGCGAAACATGTCAGATGCACACACACACACACACACAACCCTCCCGCTCCCGAGACCCGACAGGCAGGCACACATGCTCTCTCTTTCTCTCTCTCTCACTCCCTCTCCCTCCTCACAGTACCCGAGTAGCCCTATGAAAAACAAGACTCCCCCCCCCCCTCTTGATCTGCATTCCACATCCGCACATCCCGAACACGACCTGCCTCGTCCACGCTGGATGTGCCGTCGATCGCCCGGCTCGCAGTCCAGCCCTCCCGCATGCCAGCAGCCATGGCATGCTGAAACCATCTCTTCGACAGCGCCACTACCGCAGAGCCACACGCCGCGTGGGCTCTTGCTCCAGACGGCCGGGACGATGGCGGATCTTTGGGAGAAAAGGGCATACCGCCCAATCAGGCCGCTTCGGAGAACAAATAGCCTGTTCCGGCACGTCGATCAACCCCCCAGGTCTCTCCGGATAGATGAATTCAGCTTGTTGCTCACATGATTGAGTGGCTCACGTCAATAAAACTATGCAGACCAAAACAAAGTAAAAGTCAAGTAGCAGTGTGGTACGAATATCGCGGGACTCTCAATTGCTCTTGGTTATAACTAATTGCTCTGGACGGCGCTCCCTCGTCGTTCTCAGATGAGGTCAATCGACCATCGACAAAGATATACCCGAAGCTACGGTTTTGTGGGCTGCATGCTGACAATCTGCCATGGATTTTACTCATATACTCAAGCTTCTTCTCCTTCAATTACTTCCTCTTTTCTCGTATCAATGATAAGAATATCATGCGCTCCTCGCGCGGTCTCTCGAGGGACGCCACGCTCGCAATTCGGCACACTCGTGGTTCTAGAGCGCATACGGGTTGAGGGACCGGATGGTCAAGCACCTAGTAAATTGTTAGAATGCGCAGCTTCACAAAAGGGGGGTGCTGCCCAGGAGTCAAGCGACTTACGGTGGGCTCTTGGTGAGATCCGTCTTTAGAATGACCGGCACTCTTGCCATCTCCGTCACGTCCTGAATGTACTCGCCTCCCTCCTCCCTCAGCTTGAAGAGCTTCAGGTACTTCTCCTTGTTGGAGAGCAGCGTCTCGGGAGCCTCCGCCATGGGGACCTTGGAGTCGGACCTCGTGCGCTGAAGGAGACCTGGAGCATTCGAGTTGGATCGAGCAGGAGAGCCGGGCACGCTCTGTGTAGGTCGCTCGGCCAACGAGGCACCGGCCATGGCCTCAGTGATGTCCGACGCGTTGTCGTCATCGTCATCGAACAATGCGTCGACGTCATCAGTCGAGATGGTGCCAGTCTCGGTCTGCTTGCGTGTTGCCTCCTCGCGTTCCTTCTTGGCCCGTTCGGCCTCCTCGGCCTGGCGGGCTGCTGCCCGGGCGTTCGACATCCTCTGCGATGCAGCGGCCTTCGGGCGCTCGTCCTCGGGCACGTACGCGGAGCTGGGAACACCCTTCTCCCAGTACAGCTCCAAAATTCGCTTCTCCTTGCGGAACTCGGCCTTCTTGAGCGGCAGCTGGTCACAATGGACACGCTTCTCAAAGCCCCACTCCGGAATGAGAACATCAAAGGCCGACTCGTAAACACAAATGACAATGCCCTCACTGATCAGATCTCCGTTGGTCTCCTGCTTCTTCTTGTCCATATCACGGCAAGACTCGATATGAACGCTCTGTTCCTGGGCGTTCTGTGCCGAGTCTTTCTTCGTGTTGCAAGACTCGACCGTCTTGACGAGGTTCTCAAGGTCCTCGGTGTATTCAATCTTGCCCTCGGAAAGGGCCGCCTCCAGCTGACGGTGAACAATGATATCGGCGTAGCGACGTGTTGGGCTAGTGAAGTGGGTGTAGAGCGGTAGGTTCAGAGCGAAGTGCGGCCAGAGGTGCTTTGCGGTCTTGCCGGCAATGTAATACTTGGCACGCTGCATCGTCTTCAGGAGGAGCGTTTCCATGCCCTTCCTGATATCCACATCGTCGACCTTGAAGAGGCTGTTCTGTAGAGCACCGCTGCTGGACGAGTCCATCTCGTAGCCTAGCGCAGTCATGCGCTCGACAAATGTCTGGAGGCGGCGGGGGTTGGGTGCCGTCTGCCGGCGCAGCAGAGCCTTCTCTGGGAGGGCTTGCGAGAGGCGTTGGGCAACATAGGCGTTGGCCTTGTGCATCAACTCCTCCACAAGCTCTACAGCCGTGGTGGAGTCAAATATGTTGTGCTCAATTGGAATGTTCTCGTCATCCAGCTGCTGGAGCAGGCGTAGCGGCGCAATGGGCTCGCCTCCAGCGCCCAGACGAGCTTCGCGGAACTTCTGTGACACGGCCTGCGAAAGTCAGCGTTGAGGAAAACAGATGGTGTGGATCGGCGTCACGTACATTGAGAATTTGAATATCTTTGAGAGCTGCAGCTTCGTGCTTGAAATTGCCCTCGCCAGACAGAGCAGAGTTGATCTCCTTCAGCGATAGCTTGCCGTTGCTCTTAATGACGGTCTTGCCAACCCAGGTGTCGCCTTCAGCAACCGCGCCGTTATGAGGGTTGACTTGGAACACCACACTGACGGTGAGACGCTCCTGTCCAGGCGTCAGGGAGCAGACCTCGGTGGCCAGCTTCGGGGGCAGGAGTGCGCAGGTGCGGTTGACGAGGTGCACAGCAGTACCACGCTTCTTCGCTTCGCGATCGACCAGGGAGTTTGGCTTGACGAAGTGAGTGACGTCAGCAACGTGAACACCGATCTCGATCTTGCCATCCGGTCGGGTCTTGACATGAACGGCATTGCCCAGGTCGGCAGAGCCATCCAGATCCAGAGTGAAGGTCTTCTCATCACGGAAGTCACGACGAGCAGTGATCGCGGTCTCGTCCTCCTTAGCGAGTGACCAGTCCTGAAGGCCAACGCTTCTCAGGACAGCATCGGAAAACTCGTCCGATGAGAAGTTGTTATCACGAAGGAGTGCATCAGTCTCAACCTTCAGGTCGCCCATTCTTCCAAGCTGCTCAACGAGTGTGCCGAAAGGATGGAGCGAGGTGATCGGCCAACGCTTGATGCATGCAACAAAGATGCGATCGGCGTAGTCCTGGTGTTTCTCTACAAAGTCTCGGGGTGCTTGTTCGGTTGGGATAGCAATGAGAGGCACTCGCTTGTCCGTTGGCTTGAACCAGACGATCTTGGGCTTCTCCTGTTGGCGGCTATCCTGATGACGAGAGCCGCCATCCCGAGCAGCTCGCTCGGCCTCCTGCTTCTCCTTGGTAGCCTGGCTGCTGGGGCGCAGCAGACCAAGAGTACCAGAGAACATCTGACCAGCAACACGCTCGATGACAGCCACGATGTGGCCAGCATAGAGAGGCTTCTGCTCATCATTGATCTCCTCTTCTTCAACAAGCAGAAGGCTCTGACCTTCCACTTCAACGTCATCATTCTTTTTCTGAGTTGGTCGCTGTCTCAGACTGCCGCGACGACGAATGCCTCCCTCAGCGGTGCTGTTCTCGTCGCCGTTGTTGTTCTGGCCGTTGGTAGAGCCAGAACGGGTATCAGTAATATCCTTCCGTTTCTTCTTCTCTTCCTTCTCTCGCTTCTGGGACCACACCTCGTCAACATCGAGCAGCTCGACGGCAACCAGGTCTCCTTCCAGAGCACGGTTGCGATCTTTGCTACCGCAGATAAAGATGTCGGCATCAAGAAGACCATCCTGAGTCGAGACATAAGCATCGCTACGGTTCTTCTTGTTGACACGGAGGATGCCCGAGACAAGTTGCCCGTCACCAAGGAGAGCGGGGAGGGTTGCCTGGGGCAGGTAAGGAGTGAAAAGCGTCTTGCGCTGTTGCTGCTGAGGCTGCTGGGCAGAGAGCTGTGGTGCGTGCTGGCTGCCGCCAAGACCAACAAAGTTCTGGCCGTTCATCTGGGCAGCCTGAAGCGCCTGCAACTGGTTAAGCTGCATAGGGTTAAGTTGTTGGCCGGGAAACATTCCGGGAATCATCATCTGGCCTGGAAGTTGCACGAGCTGGGGCTGACCTGGATACTGGAACGCTCCAATGTTCGAGAACGACTGGTTGCTCATGGATTGACGGGAGCGATGACCGGGTTGGAAGTTTTGCTGCTGTCCAGCATTCTGGTCTTGACCCTGGTTTTGGGTCCTCCAGTTTCCATCAAAGTTACGGGAGCCGGTACGTGCATGCCCGGTCGAGCCGCCACGACGCTGGAGATCACCAGAGTGGCCACCTGCGTCGCCGGCGCGCGGGGCGGCGCCACCGCGACCAACAGCCATACTCTGGCTTCTACCATGTGCTCCGCCGCGGCCTCGAGAGGGGCCTGACCCCTGGGACGGCTGACTGTCAGGGACGGCGAGCGAAGAAGAGGCTCTACCTTCGTCCTCAGGCTTATCGGAGGCACCAGTGGCACCGGGACCGGGGAACTGGAAGCCAGAGGTGGTACGCTTTTGCTGCGCAATCTCAGCAGCCTTCTTGGCATCGGCCAGAGCCAACGAGTGCCTTCGTTGATGACCGCCACCTGAACCGCCGCCGCGTCCGCCCCTGGTGCTACTGTTCTCGCGGTTGTGGCCGGAAGCATTGTCCACATTACCGAAGGCAGATCCAGAGGCTCCAGAAGAAGGGGCGGGGGGAGGGCCCATTCCCATGTTCGGGAGTGCCGACTGATTACGGCGATGTGACATTGGCTGGGTCGGAGGTGCCATGTTAACATTTTGCTGCGGTAGCTGATTCGGGAATTGGAAACCGGCCTGAGGTGACATGTTGGTCATGTTAGGCTGGAGGTGGTTGAACGCTCCGCCCGGGGGTAGCATCCCCATGTTGACATACTGCTGCTGAGTCGCCTGGATCTGTTGCTGTTGCTGCTGTAGGAGTTCGATCTGTTGCTGGATGGCAAGCTGCTCCACTAGAAGAGGAAAAGGTTAGTATCAACGGTTGCCAAGGCCGAGACGACGGCGAGCTCTGTGAAGGATGGAAAATCACACGGTGACGAGCCAGCAGGGGGTAGAAGCAGAGAAAAACTATCAACAAGAAGCTTACTGTTGGGGTTGGCAAACATGCTCATCAAGGGAGTGAGCTCTGAAGGACTGCGACGATGGGCGATGTGAAGCCGTCGGCCAGCAGGACCGGGGACGCCCCCCGTAGGAGGAGGCTGCTGTTGTTGCTGCTCCATGACAAGCTAGCAAAAACTGCCTGACAATGGGGAGACAAGCTTGGTGTGTGTGTGATGGGGTTTCTTTCGTGGGTCGGAGAGCTTGAATCGCTGTTGGATGATGCGGTATCACGAACCAGGCGACGATGACGACGTCCAAAGTGATGTCAAGGAGGGTACGAAAGGAGAGAGCGTTGGAAAAGGGTGATGATGATCTGGACGCTTTGCTTTGATCGGAAAGGGAACGTGCAAGTACTGAAGACGAGCTGGAATAGCAGAGACGGTGGTGATTTGGAGATTGGAAAGATGGTAGGCAGGACAGCAGACGAAAGGAGAGGAGAGAGTTGTGGGTTGTGTGTGTGAAGAGGAGGAGAAGGGTAAGGGCGAATACGATTGATGATGATGGAAGACGAGAGACAAGAAAGAAGGTGGTGCTGCTCTCCAAGTGCTTCGGTGCTGGTGCTTCGGTGCTCTGGTGCTGCTCCAGCACTGCTCTTGGTTCCAGTGTGTTGCCCCAGCTCGCCAAGCGGCCAAAGTACCTGCCTACCAAACCTGGGTAGCTCTGTAGCATGCATGACCACCAGCTCCAGGCCACATTACAGTTGCGTGTGTACTTCCAAGGTGCCCACAGGTGGTTGGCTGAGTCCAAACTGGGAGCACTAGACAGGGTACCATGGTGGGGGGCCCAGGTACCTTTGGGGGACCAAGCGAGCCCAATGCGACCGGGATTGGCGACGGTTGAGGCCTGGTGTTAGGGGGAGGCGAGGAGACTCTGAGGCAGCGGTAGGTCCCAAGTACCTTTCGTCCTCTGCCTTCAATTCCCACTTTTACACGTTTTGGGGAGAAGAAGAGGGGGAATCTCTTGACAATAGAAACGTGAGCCATGCCGTTTTCTGCCCAGCTGAGCTTCACACCCCTACAGAACGCACGGCGTATGTTTCCAGTTCCCTTACCTACCCTGCAGCTTCAACTCCATCTGTTTGCAGCGGGCTTCAAAAGGCCTGGAAACTCCACTGGAGGACTGACCCGTGATGGACTAGGTAGTGACGGCGGCAGCGGGCGGGCTACTTTTAGAGGTAAAGGGAAGCTCCACTCAACGAGGAATACGGGCTTTCGTCGACGCTTATTAGGTACGCCTTAGAGGACTTGGACAATACCTGTATTCACCTGCACTACCCAGCCCCGACTTGTTCGTTTTGTACCGAGTATCGCCCCAGTGTCGCGTTTTACCGCCCGGCAGTATTGACGTCGCTTCACCACCTAAACAGTCCTGTAGTTACACGGCTATTTTTTTTACAAGCAGTCGCTGAACTCGGTACTTGATTGTCACACGTGGGAGCCGCAATTTCCATGTACACACCACAACATACTGAAGACTGTCTAACATCCACCTCCTTCCGGTCTTCATTCAACACGCAAAGATCGCTGATTCCAGACACATCTGGATCACATCACAGACTCCTCCCTCTGGCTGCAAGCATGCATTTGTGATTAGCCCATATCTCACACCACAGATGGCGAGCTCGTCACCTCCAGCCCGAGACTCTCGAGCCCTTCGCAGCTCACGGAGCTCAAGGCAGAGCCTCAATCTGCCCATACGAGCGCAACTGTCCGATTTTCTCCTCGATACTCGGAACTCGGAAGAGGCGCATCGGAGAGGGTTCGAAGAAGCAGAGCGCGAGCATGAGCGGATCCGGCGGACGGCGATCGACGCCCTCAACGCGCACGAGCGCGAGCTCGAGCTCAAGAGGATAGAAGAAGAACAAGCCAGGGAACGCCAGCGTTTGGCTAAGGAAGCCGAAATCGCGCGCAAAGAGGCGGAACTGCAGGCATTGAAGGCGAAGCAGGTTCCGAAACCAGCGCCGCCGCCACCATCTCCGAAAGCACCGGCAGCTCAAGCGACAGCTTCCAAGGACCAACAAGCCGCCGCCCTTGCAATCACTGCGCCAGCGAGTCAAACCTCGCAACCCGAGACGGCAAAATCAAATTCATTGAATGGCCTCGCAGCGCAGAAACCAGCTCCAGCCACATCTGCAACGCAGGGCGCAAAGACGTCTCTGTTCGGGCCAACACCCGCTGCCTCGTCTCCGTTCGGCGCACCCACTCCCTCGAGCAACCAGGCCTCTTCCCAGGTGCAGAAAGCCTCACCATTCGCAGCCCCACAACCAAAGCCCAGTATATCTGCGGTCGCTCAGTCAGCTGCCGCGACGGGTTCGCCTTTCTCCCAGGCCAATGGTGTTCCAACCCCTACCCAGGCCCCAGGTCCAAGGCAGCCTGCCTCAGATCGCCACATTGAAGTACACAAGAATCTCAAAGAACTCCGCAAATCCATGACGGAGCAAGCAAAGACGAATCCCCATCTAAAGAAGCGGATGGGCGACATGCGCCGTGAAATTAGGAAATCAACTGGCCAATTCGTTGCGGGCGGTGCCAGGGCCAACGAAACACCGGTATGTGATCTCGACCACTCCCCAGCATGTCGAAACCATTAGCTAATGAACGTTATAGATTGCCAAGATCGTAGAACTACTGCGAGAAGCACTCAGGAACCAGGTCCAAAGTCAGCTCATCGACCCAGGCATGTTCGTGCTAGAGTCCAGGGCTCCGGTCCCCGGGGAGACAAACGAACCACAGCGCTCGTCGCTTTTCCTTTACCTCATGAACATCTTTTGCAAAGCTGTCATATCTCAATTCATCAACGAGGCCAGCGCCAACCCCAAACAGGCCGATGCCATTGGCATGGTAGCTGCCAAGATCTTCTCCGATGTGGAGTTTCTCTGGCGAGGCAAGTCATTGATTGACATGCTGATCGCCAAATACCGTGTCGTCTGCCCGGTTCTCTTTGGATTCAGGGGCAACGACAAGATGGAGCAGGCCAGGCTGCGAGTCGGTTGGAGGAAGGAAGGCGGACAATGGATTCCCGAGCAGGTCCACGGCGATCGCATGACGGGCCTCGGCGCGGGCTTCGCGGCGCTGACCCTCCGCGATTTCTCCAAGGCAAAAGCCAAGAAGAACCCATGGCCGCCATCAGTCTACTGGACGGCAATGGCTAGGATCATCAACACGCCCACGGAGGAGATCTCCAAGACACAGTGCTACGTCCTGAAGGCGATGATCGCCAATTACGAACAGAAATTCATGCTCTGCTACGGCACCGCCGCCGTCGCGGCCTTACGCTGCGCCCTTATCGACTTCCCGGCCAGGATACCAGAAAAGAGCTCGGCTCGCGATGCCCTACCTGTGGTCGCGACCAGCTTACGGATGGAAACAGGCTTACGACTGGATCAGATTTGATCGCCCTGGGAGCAATGCTTGGTGGTGGCACGCAGTAGGTAGACCTGCAATCATGGAAACAAGCATAGATCGGGCGTTCAGGCGCACAATTTACGGACATGAACTTATAGACAAGCTCACGACGGGCTTAACGCACTAGGCCAGAGGATCGGTTTGCGACGTCAAAACAAGCCGGGTTGGTACAACACCATGCGTTCCAACTTCCTCGATTTCTAGAAAGGGGGAATGTACTATTATATATCTGGCTCAAAGCCCAGAACAATCTACAATATCTTGAGAAGCACGTCGCGTCTACCAAGCCCTAATCGAGTGCTCCACTGACCAATGTGAACTCCGCGCGATGCAAGGAAAGGTTGCCATCGCCAAATGAATGCCATGCCCCTTGGCTATAAGATCAGAAGCAAGACGAGCAAGATAATTAGAACCATGATCAGAACGCCGATGCAACAACTGCTCCACCTGTCCTCGTTCTTCCGAATGACATACTGCAGCTTCTGCATGCCCGTCTGCAACCTGCCGCCGACCCTGTCGGCCAGGTTGTCCGTCACCTCGAGCATCTCGCGCTGCTCCTCCAGCTCGCGGCCCATGTCGTCCGCCTGCCTGCGCAGGTTGCCCACCGTCTGGAACACGCCGTCGAGGTGCTGGTCCTGCTCGCGCATCATCTGCACCTGCTGCTGCTGCTCGAACGCGGCGTAGTCGTCATCATCGCCCTCGCCCTCACCGTCGGCGATGGCAAAGGCGTTGGGGTCAGGCAGGTCCGAAGTCCCGCCGGCGCCGGAGGACGAGCCTTTGCCCTTGCCGGCGCCGGCGGCGGAGCTATCGATCCTCTTGGCCAGCTCGTCGCGCATGTCCTCGATCTCGCCGCCGACCTCCTGCACGAGGCGCTTGCGGCGCGCCACCTCGCCGGCATCGAGCCCAAATTGCGACGGGTCCGACTCGACGGCTCTCACGGATTCGACGAGGTCGGCTAGGTCCTCCCCCAGCGATGAGAGTGCCGACTCGAGGTCTGACCGGGCCGAGGCCAGTTCTGGCGACGTCGCTGTGTTCGTCAGGGAGCGGATGCGGAGGTACGAGGAGAAAAGAGGCCGTGTGGATGATAATTGCGCGAGGACATCTCTGAGAGGATGACGTTTAGCAAGCCGCAGAATTCTTGATGGGGAGGTCTGCACCTACTGTTGTACTTGGAGGAACGGGTCCTCCTCAGTGTTGGAGGACATCATCCTCGAAGTAGCTGGGTTCCAAGCTCATGTATATCGTGATGTATATCGGCCCATCGCAGGCACTGGAGAGGTGGCGGTCAAAGTTGAGTTGTTGCTTTGTGTCTTATGTCGTAGCCTAGCACATGGATGTAGCTGCATCGAGAGCTGGATGCTGTATCTGATTGTAGGTACGTACGTGGATAGCTGATCACAGGGTGTGGTTTGCCCGGATTTGGGGGTGAAACTAGCCGCAGCAGACTCCACTGATGAGTCTTGAGGCTGCGCGGATTCGACGTGGCCAGATGAGGGCGGGATCCAATTGGTTGGCTCAAGTGCTGCCCCTGGTCCTCCCGCGGCGCCTCTGATCCGCACTCCAGACAGGGCTCAATGAATTGAGGTTGGCACGGTTGGCTCACGTTGCTGGGGCTCGCAGGTGGCGGCGGGGCATTCGCCAGCGTCCCTGCGACGGCAGGTGGTCGTTGTGAAACGTAGCTTCAACCGGGAGCTGCACCATATCTGGACCACTTCAATCCTCCCTTCTCTCTTCCTCTCTTGACCATTGATTCTCGTTAAAACCCGAGGATCGATTCATCGAGGAGTCCTCAATTCCCTTTTCGTTCAAAAAGTATCCATCGACTGGATACATTTTCCATTCACAATGCTCAACTTTCGGAGGCTCTTCGTCTCCGCCGCCCTCTTGCTCGGGCTGAGCTTGGTGCTCTTCTCCCGCCACGCTGAGGCTGCCAAGGGCCCCAAGATCACACACAAGGTCTACTTCGACATTGAGCATGGTGACGAGAGCATGGGCCGTGTCGTCATCGGTCTGTACGGCAAGACCGTCCCCAAGACCGTCGAGAACTTCCGTGCCCTTGCTACAGGCGAGAAGGGCTTCGGCTACGAGGGCTCTACCTTCCACCGTGTCATCAAGGACTTCATGATCCAGGGCGGTGATTTCACCAAGGGCGATGGTACTGGTGGCAAGTCCAGTAAGTGATGATTTGTGCTAATGATGGTAACCGACTGCCGGAGACCATGACTAACCCGCGCGCACCTGCAGTCTACGGCGACCGCTTCGAGGACGAGAACTTCAAGCTCAAGCACTCCAAGAAGGGTCTCCTGTCCATGGCCAACGCTGGAAAGGACACCAACGGCTCGCAGTTCTTCATCACCACTGTTATTACCTCGTAAGTCTACTGATTACCTTGCATATGGTGCCCTGAGTACTGATATCTTCGTCTTCCTATAGATGGCTGGATGGCCGCCACGTCGTCTTCGGCGAGGTCCTCGAGGGATACGACATTGTTGACAAGATCCAAAACGTCGACAAGTCCTCCGGCGATCGCCCGACAAAGCCCGTGAAGATTGTCAAGAGCGGCGAGCTGGAGGTCCCCCCAGAAGGTATCCATGTGGAACTCTAGAAGTAGTCACCCACTACCTCAAACACAATCTACCTCTACACCTCTTTATCGCCCGCTCGCCTTGCTATTTACCACTAGGTTGCTGATTTGTGGTGCGCCTCTCAGCTGAACACGGCTCTTCGGACTGGAGCGCGGGGTATAACAGCGAGAAAAACCCCTTTTCCAAAGCTGTTCACTCTGCAGAGTGGTCTGTCTTCCAAAAGGCATTCCTCTTTGGTATTATCCTGGCTGTTATCGCCATTTACTTGCGGGTGTCGAGGCAGAGGGAGATGAGGGATGAGCTACTCTATGAGAAGACGTTGGCTTCCCGGGCCAATTAAAAACCTCGCGGAAATACAATTGCATTCATGCCTGAACATATACCATCTGCAAGTTTTGTAATTCTGTGAAAGCCGAGCTGGGGATGTGCGGAGAATAGTTACCTGAACAAGTCGAGCAACACCATGGTTCGCACTTACAACACACATCACGTGGAGATATTTTCAAGCTTCAAAATTTATCTGCGATAAGATATCATCACCATGCGATAACCCCGCCAGCAACCGACATTTCTGCATGCTACTGCCATTGTGGACAGTCGAAATTAATTCAACATGAAGATCCTCAGCTTGAATTTCCTTTCTTGCGCTGTCAAGGCTTGCAAAGCCTCGTCAGATTCGTTCCCTCTCCACCCCAAGGATGCTGAGCTCGCCCACGACGACGTTGAGCTCAATCCCCAGCTCCTGGTCAATGTTCTGCCGCGCATAGACTGGAAGGCGCTGCGGACAACTTCCACAGAGGTATGGGATATTTCCAGTGCTTCAACAACCCTCATGATGGATCCTCTTGCCTGGTTGAAGATTAGCTGCTTCTGTTTTGCGATCTGTCCGTGCTAACTGAGACGAACCAGCTCGGCTTCCCGGACTTGCCTGAGCAGCCACCGACTGTGGAGGAACTGGAGGCGAATGAGACGATGCTCAAAGAACTGCACAACTTGCTCATAGAGACGCAGATTATGGAGGGCAAGCTGGTGTGCGCCAACTGCGGGCACGAGTACGGCATCCGTGAGGGCATTGCCAACTTTCTCTTGCCAAGTCATCTAGTATGAGCAATGAGCATTGCGGCGCTCAGGCCACGCCGTACCGGGGGATAGTATCATTCGGCATGCCTGTCGGCTATGTTATTTGGGTTCTACGGAGTTTATACGGTTTTCATCATTCGAGGAGAAAAGAGGTTCCAAAAAGCATCTGCATCGTTGTTGTTTTTGTTGCACCGTTATACCATCTCACAGTTGGGTCTCACTCTGAAAATTTCTGAAACTGGGAGGTTGCCAGATTAAACAATTGATTGCCATTAAACAAATGCCACCGTGAACTCCTATCTAGTGAATATGTTTACAGAACCACTCCTGGTGAGTGAGCCATCGTGATAACCAGTTTGTCCTTGCAGGCTCCAGCCTCATTTACTGTTGCTTCTTCTGCGCAGCGGGTCCCATGTCCTTCTCAAAAGCCCCATACGGAATCTGAAGGCTTCCTAGTGCCGAGAGGCCGACGTACATGATGGTGAGGATGAGGAGGAAAGCCAACAGGCCCATAAAGATTCCAGGGGTGAAGAATTGGTACTTCTCAAACAGAGGCCTGGGGTCCGTCTGATTGCCCTTCTGCTGCCTGCTCTCCATAAAGGTGCCAACATTGCGCTTCAGCTCAACGCGGCGCCCATCGGCAAACTCGGCCTCATACGACTTGGCCTCATGGGGGTTGGAGAAGTAGACGACGGTGTAATCTCCGTCGGCCTGGGTAGTGTCGAAGAAGCTGGCCAACTCAAGGTCTACCGGTACGTGTTAGCCACAGACGTCCGAGGTTTGCCACACCACTGCAAATACGTCGAAAAGTACATACCGTTCTCCGCCAGCACCTCTGCCCGTCTGGGCTGCTCTGATGGCAGGGCAGGGAGCAGTCGCTCCTCGATCTTGGCCACACGTCCCTTGGACTGGCACGAATCCTTGATATGCTTGGAGAAGTCGCCAAAGGCCAGATCTCCACCTAGAATCTCCGCCACGCTGAACCGGCCCTTGACGTCCTTGCCCTCGAGCGCTCGGCAGAGGCTGGGCGACTGGCAGCCGCTAGGACCCGTCAGGTCGCTCGCATGAACGGTAGGCTGCGACACAAGCAGGTAGCGACTGGTCGGGCATGTGCTGAGGATGTCTCTCGCAGAGGCAAGTACGCGCGCAGTGCTTTGGAGTTGGACGTCATCCGGTTTCGTAAATCTATGTGGAGAGAGAAGTGGTTTAGTAGGTACATCCAGCGTGGAGGATGGGTGCAGGTTCATTTACTCAGAGGTAGAGAATAGCAAAAAGGGCGACGAGTCGGAGAATGCATTGGCAGAAGCGACGGCCAGGAGGCCAGTAGCTATTGATGCGCGCATCTTGCAAAATGTCGTGTCCGCTGTACGCTGTCTTCGGCGATGGACGATGTGAGAGGGAGCTTCTCTGTCGGGGTTGGATAAGGGACACCAAGCTTCAATGCTGGGAGCTGCCTTGATGATGATGCAGCTAGTGTAAAGGCGGCGCGCCTCACCCCAGTAAAGTTCCGTTTTCCCTTGTAACGGGACCTGTTTGGAGGGCCAACAGGCGGCGTTTTGGCCTGACCGTACTGCTAAAAATGTGGACTACCAGCACTGGCACTCACTAAACATTGATATCAGCCGCCTCTTCCGATAAGCTTCTTATCAGATAAAGGTAGCTGGAGATTTTTCGTAATGCCTTCAAATGCCCCGTCCTCAATTAGAGGTCTGGCTGTTCTCTTTACCCGATACACCCTAAGCGCCTGATCCTGTCCCGACTTTCTCCTTCACGATATCGAGATGTTCAAGCAACCGAGAGCCAAGAAGAGCCTCCTTCCTCCACCAAACAAGAAGAGGAAGGTAGCCCACAACATAGAAGAAATCTCCTTCGACCGCGATGCTCGCGCCGAGTACCTCACTGGGTTCCACAAGCGCAAGGTGCAGAGGCAAAAACATGCGCAAGAGATTGCCGCCGAGAAGGCGAGGCAGGAGAGGATAGAGATGCGGAAACAGGTATGAGGCCGTGAACGACTGTCTCTCCAGCCAAAGTTATACTGACACCAATGTTTTCAGCTCAGAGAGGAGCGGCAACAGGCTATGGAAGAGCATGTGAAGCAGGTTCAGGACTTGCTGAAGCAGGCAGAGCAGGCAGGCCAGGACGACGACGGGGACTCAGAAGATGGCACAGAGGACGAGGCATGGGACGGCTTTGAGGACAGCCCAGCGCTCGAGCCTGTTGATCAACAACAGGAATACATTGATGAAGACTTGTACACGACAGTTACTGTGGAGTCGGTCAGTGTAGATCGTGAGGGTCTACACAAACCATTGGAAGAAGCGGAAAGACGGGAAAGGGAAGCACAGAGCAAGAAAGCCATGGAGGAAGGTGACGCCGCCAACAAGGACAAAAAGGAGCGGCCAAAGAAAAAGAAAAAGAAGTTTACATACGAGACGAAATTCGAGAGACAAATAGCCGACCGCAAACAAAAGGCCAAAAAGGCAAAATACAGCAGATAGAGGACAAGCATTTGGCCGCAGGCGGTACAAATAGAGGCCGGGTCTCCCACATGGCAACAGGCAAGCGAATAGGACTTCTATTATAATTGGGAAGAGACACCTCGGATCTCACGAGTAAAAGATCACAAGCCTTCTTCGACTATTTGACATCAAATCATGACTTTGTTCATGGGGCATCGAGCTAGCGGTTGTTTGCCGTAACTCAAGAATGCAGAGAATGTGCACAAGGAACTGGCTCCTCCACTCGACATCGTAGAACCTGTCAGCACCGCACCAGGAGAGACTCGAAGCCGCGTGGCCCGTTCAGATGTTGCCGATCTCGAGTTGTAGTGCATCGAGCTCGCCCTGGAGCTGGCTGTGCTTCTTGGCCATCTCCTCGTACTTTGACTCCCACTGGTCGCGTTCGGCCTCGAGGGCTTGCACTTTACGCTCGAAATGGCCGGCCTTGACGTCAGTCTGTCGGAGCCTGTGGATAGGGGGCTTGGAGTTAGCGAGCATTCACCTTTGGTAGAGATGGGAAACTTGGCAATGTGCTGGGCGAAAGCAGGTGGTTTGCGTGGATGAGTGACGTACTTCTCGTTGGCCTCACGAAGGGTCTTGTCGGCCTCCTCGGCCTCCTCCTCGAGCAGCTGCAGCCTCCGGGAGAGGGTCTCGTTCTGGGTGCCGTGCTGCTGGCCCTCATCGGCGGCCTTCTTGAAGTCCTTGATGGCAGTCTCAAGCTTCTCAACCTCGGTCTCGAGGAGGTTGTTCTTGTGCTGCAACGAGGTGATCTCCTGCTCCTTGGAAAGGTTCTCCTGCTCCAGCACCTTGACCTTGCTCTGGAGCTCTTCGACCTTGCCCGTGGCCTCATCAGCCTCCAGGCGGAGCTGGTTCATTTTCTGTAATCCAGCACATCGTGATCAGCATATAGTCCGCCTTTGAACGACGAGAAGGCATCGAATGATGGGTTGGCCGGAAGTTGTTGACGGAGGAAGTGGGGTATCAACTTCAAAGGTGTCGTGCAATTGCTGCCTTGCTCACCTCCTTAATGCGGTCCATCTTGGGTAGATATGGTGACTAGTGAGGTACGGTATTCGGAGGCGTCAAAGGTCAGAGGTTTTAGGTCGATGGTAGAGAGGGATTTGGATTCCTCTTGTCCAGGTGGAATGCGACAGAGAAAGTGGTCTTCTTGGGGAAAGGGCTCGGAGAAGAAGGGGGAGGGTGTGCGTGAGTGGGTGTTGAGGACGTGTGCAATGCAAAATGCCCCTCGCAAGGACCGATTCGCTGGAAAGGGAGGGAGGGCCAAGTTGAGGGACTTGCGGCGGGGACGCTGTGTGATCAGCACGCCTGCAAGGATGGGCGCTCTTCCCCAAAAGAGGCGGTGGTGGGGTGTTGCTACAGCACAAACGCAGCCTATTTGGGTCAGGTTTCAGAAGCTACACCCCGTTGCCCCGCCAACTTCATTCCCGAGCTCTCCCATAGGTAGGAGGCCTGGTCAATAGACTTCTGCCTCCAGATAGCTGCGCTGACGAACCCCCTGCCAGCAACCACCCCATGTCGTGTTAATTAAGAACGCGAAAGAACCTAGCTCAACAAAAGAAGATCGCCAATCAACACGAGAAAACCGGCGTACCTGCCAACGTCGACCCTCCTATCCAACTTCTCTGAATACCCTGGCCGCAGTCAATCGATGTCGTGAATCAACAATCTTACAGCATCAGTACCTACGCAACAATGCTCGCGGCACACGATCAAGAAAATCGGGTGTTTGCCCATCACGCTGCGGCCAACAATAAGCAACAGCAATTACAGCCCAAAACACCTGGAGCTCGATTTCCCAAGACTCCGTTAAAGGTGCCCCTGAATGATGAGAATGCAACTCGGGGGCTTGGAGGGAAGAGCGTGTTGACTGCGAAGGGTGGCAACGAAAATGTCAGGACGATTGGCAAGGGGAAAGGCCTGGACAAGTCTAATCTTTTGACTCCGATGGGTAAGAAGTCCTGGATGAGTCGACCGAGTCTTATATGTGTCGAGGACAACTCAGCTGACCCTTTACCCGTAGAACCTCGAACAGCACGCGCACCTCTCGGAAACAGAACGACCAATGCCAAAACTGGGACGGTTCAGGCTGGAGGCGTGAAAGGCTTGGTTCGTGAATTTGAGAAGACGCAGGAGCCAAGGAGCACTGCTCGCCGGCCGCGTATCAAGTCACCCCAAACCGAATCATTCAGACTGGAGGTGCACAATGACAAGAATGGCCCTCTGGGGGATGAGGAAGACATTGAATACACGCCGCCCCGGCCAAGAGAGGCACCATATCAGTCTGACGTCTTCCCTGATGGAGTATTGACATTCGATGGACTGAAGCCCGAGAACAGGCTCAAGGGGTACTACCAATACTACTACAACCCCATTGGGGAGGACGGCATGTCCCTCAAAGAGCGGCAATTCATCGAGCAGCAACAACGAGCTTTCAAGAACCTAGACGATCAGATCCAGAAGGACATGGATGAGTTTGACTGGACCATTGGCGATATACCCGGCAGCAAGGATTTCCTGAAGAAGAAGCAGAGTACTACCGGGGCGGCAGCAGGAAGCAAGGTAGTGCATCAGACCGCGACGAAGCCTCCTGGGACCATCGCCGCCAGAAAAGCGGCGTCCGCTCTATCAATGGCTTCGAAGCCCACCACTGCCCTTCAGCCCAAGCCAGTGAAGCCTGTCAATACGAGGCCTCTATCCTTCCTGCAAAACAGCAGGAAGCCGGTTGCTCGACCTACTATTCCCAAGCCATCCGTGTCAGATGCGACCACAGGTGCAGCAGCGTCGAGAACTACCCTCGGATACAACAAGGGCCGAACGACGTCGTCTATGCTGCACGGGCGTAGGGAAGCGCCGAACCCTACACGTACCTTCGCAAGAAGCTCCAGCACCGTCTCTTCCGGATCTGACTCTACTATCACGCCTGCACGTTTTGCTCAGCGACAGGTGAAGGACTCGGAGCAAGACGACTTGCGCCGTCTCGAGTTTCTCTCCATCTTTGATGTCGACGAGGACGATGACGGCAATTTGGCTGGTGAGCCTGTCAACGACGATGTTGATGATGGGTTCCAGCTCAACATCAACTTCTAAGCATCACCTCTCGATCGCGGTTCATGAAGACAGGCATATTACACTTCGGTACGCACCTGCGAAGGAGAGGGTACCAACATCGTCAATGTTTCTTCTCGAGTTGTGTTCTCATTTAAGTTTCTTTCCCGAGGACTTGGACTGTGAGGCGCTTTGAGCGGTGGTAGAAGACAGCAGTACGGATATGATTTCTTAAATGGCGTTTTGTACAATAGGCTATGATGAACTTGCAGTTATTGCAACGCTATGAATTTGATGACCCTCGATACCTTTGTACGAAGATACGCACCTGGCTTATGCGTAAGAGTTTGATTACTACGTGACAGCGTCTGTTTCCAAAAAGACGAGGCATTCCAGAGGCCTATGATAGGATGATTGGTGCGTTTGGAATGCCAATCAATATGATATGTGCACATTCCACGGATGGCTAAAGGGCTTCTC